>NC_142934.1:10141446-10171446 GCF_046866305.1 Octopus bimaculoides | reverse complement strand
AGATATGTTTGAAATCTACCCCTGAAGTCATTGTTTCCAAGAGATTCTCGGCCCTAACTTTGATATTATTACTACACCCAGTGTATTTGTGTGTGTTTAATTGGCCACAAGTCAAATTTCTCTTCTGCATATTTCGTATCACTCTGAGCTTATTATTGGATGGATGAACAAATTATCTTATAGATACTAAATATTTTATTAATATTAAGTTTATTGTTCAGTATCTGTAGCCTGTGAGCACGAATTCACGAAAGAAAATGCTAAGTACATACCAGTTAGAGAAAATTATATTTATCTTTACTTCCTACAGTTAATCATACAACCTAGCAGGTGAATATAACACTGGTGCACCGTCGAATGAAAGTGATAGCTATTATTTATATTCAATTTCAATTTGGGATTCCATGCATGAATTTTATTTCTACTTCCTGTGATTTCCCTCTGTACACTTAATTTATAACTGCATCATAAGGAGAAAGTGAGAAAGTTATTTTGAGTAGTTTGAATGCAATGATGTTTTTCTTGTATATTTTTATTTTCTGAATGGTATCATATCATTTATTAAACTCTTTAATAGTCTCCCTTTGAAACTATGTATGTTAGGCTATTTTGTGCACATACCCGAAGCTTAGCATGAATAACGTACGTCGAAACAGACAAAGAAATTGTTTTATTTTATTAGCTGTAGCACAGCTCACCAGACAAACAGTAAATAAGAGACCATAATATGTTGGAAATATGTTGGTGGTTCTTATTCGCCATTTGTTTTATAAGAATGTTTTGTAGTCAGGAACTGATGACCAAAACAGGATGAATTTCAGAAATATCGGTCTTTCAGAATTTCTATTTCAAAGACGTGAGGCTATTTCCACGACATATTGAAATATATAACAGAAAGCCTTGTCAAGTAGCATTGTTTGTAACATTATACTTGTCTTATATCTTGTAACAGCCCGATTCTTTAATAAATATCTCCATTCAGTTATCTCATTTCATAAGATCCTTATTAATATTGCAGAAGTCTTCAGGAAATGAATTGTTCGATTCTTGATTTTCACGAATAAGTGATCTTATATTAATACCAATTTCATTCCTCGACTCGCCGCATTAATGTTCGCAATTAAATGCAACATTGCTGTGGAACACAATGTTATTGTATACTCCGGATTTAGATAACTTTTGTTTCTCTTCGGAACAATGCCATATTGAAATATCCGAATGTGAAAACAACTTTTCGCTGATTACACCAGAAATGATTGACTAAACAAGGAAATAAACCATATTTCTACTATAGAAAGCGTAGATATACGATTGGATGTCGAGCAGCCAATAACTGATTGAGAAGTTCGCGCGTTCGAGCCTAACCGCCGCTACTACCTTGTGTTTGTTATCAAGATATTCAATTCATATATGGCTATGTATACCTAAATATATAGATCCGAAATTTTGGAGGAAGGAGCTCAGTCGATTAGATCGACTCCCATACGTAACTGGTTCTTAATTCATCAACCCCGAAAGGATGAAAGACAAAGTCGACCTCGGCGGAATTTGAACTCAGAACATAAAGACAGACGAAAGACCGCTAAACATTTCGCCCAGCGTGCTAATGCTTCTTATTTCTTTATTGCCCACAAGGAGCTAAACATAGAGGGGACAAACAAGGACAGACAAGAGGATTAAGTCGATTACAGTGCGTAACTGGTACTTAATTTATCGACCCCGAAAGGATGAAAAGCAAAGTCGACCTCGGCGGAATTTGAACTGAGAACGTAACGGCAGGCGAAATACCGTTAAGCTTTTCGCCCGGTGTGCTAACGTTTCTGCCTATATATTGTTTCAAATTTTGACACAAGGTTGCGGTTTGAGTGGTACCTCAGCATAAGTACCATGCAATGCATGAACCGAGTAAAAATAAAAGGAAGAGAGAAAATTCAAGAAGACCTACTGCAAAGAAATACATCAACCATGACCTTTGTTCTATTTTGATTAAAATATTTTGTCTATCAACTTAAAACATTCTTCAGTTGATGCTCTCCAACACTGAAAGTGTAATAATGTTCTCTAATCTATAGAGTATAGTTGGATGACACAGTAGGCGGGAATAAAAATTCTAGTTTGCCATAAATCAGGAATGGAATCTGTTTAGGTTAGAGATGCAAGGAGAATCCCTGAGGCCTGTTAACAGATGCAGCAATCCATAAATCAATTATCCAATCAATATACTTGATCTATCTATCTATCTATCTATCTATCTATCTATCTATCTATCTATCTATCTATCTATCTATCTACCTGTCTGTCTGTCTACGTAAGTACGTACGCACGTACCTACCTACCTACCTACCGACCTACCTATCTATATGACTGTCTGTCTATCTGTCTCTCTCTCTCTCTCTCGTCTCTCTCGCTCTCTCTCTCTCTCTCTCTCTCTCTCTCTCTCTCTCTATATATATATATATATATATATATATATATATATATATATATATATATATATATATATATGTATATATTTAATATCTATGTAACAGGGTACATGTATAATTTGGTACATACGTGTGTATATGTCTCTTTCTCTGTCTGTCATACATATACATACATACATACGTACATACATACATACACCCCCACATGTATATATATATACACATAGACACGTACGTACGTCTAGCATGCTACATATATCTACTTATCTCCTCTCCCCACTCAGTTTAGTTTTAAATCGACTTTTAGGCGGGGAAAAATAAATAAGGATAGGTCTTTCATTACACAGTTTCTATATAATATACTATAACAGCATTTAGCTATCATAAGACTGAAGATGACAGAGTCGAGACCATATTTGATACTTGTTTCAACTGCCATTTAGATCGACTCGGCGTGAACGGACGAGATTTTACACTGTTGCTCAGTCTGTTGTGAATATCGGTCAAATCAGAATCAAATCACATGTTACTTTCTTAAATAAAAGGAAATAAATGTTAGATAGTACGATTGTAGACAACCTTCATCTGATACATAAAAAATAAATAAATAGATAAAAAATTGATTAACTAGTCACGGTTGGGACCAATTCGATCTGTTGCTTTACTTGATTATGGTTCGAGTGAGACGAAAGAACAACATCTAAATCAGCTCAGATCAATAACTGCAAACCATTACCACTTATTATCATCCTTTCAGTGAGCCAGTGATTGCCCCGTTGGAAACCTTTAACTAACAAATGCGTGGCATAATGTGTGTGTGTGTGTGTGTATGTGTGTGTATACATGTGTGTGTGTGTATTTATGTATTGTATATATACGTATATATATATATGTATGTATGTGTATATATATATATATATATATATATATATATATATATATATATATACATGAATACATGTATATATATAAATATATATAAATACATATATGTATATATATATATATATATATATATATATATATATATATACACACACACATATATATAAATATATATATATATAAATACATCTATCTATCTATCTATCTATCTATAATATGCATATATATTTAACCGTGGCTGTGTGGTAAGAAGTTTGTTTACCAATCACAATGTTCCGGCTTCAGTTCCTTTGCGTGGCAAGAATCTTCTATTGTAGCTCCTCGTGATTGGATTTTGTAGATGGAAACAGAAAGAAGCCCACCGTATACACACACATATATAATGCAAATATAAAGTATGTGTGTATGTGTGTACATACATACATATATATATATGTATGTATATAAATATATATATATATATATATATATATATATATATATATATATATATATATATCACTTTAATGAAATCTGGTCTGGATATGAAACTGAACCAGAACCCTTGGTTTGTTTTGACTTTGGCTCAAATTGGAATCCCTTTATATATATATATATATATATATATATATATATATATATATATATATATATATATATATATATATATATATAGTTGAGAGAGATGGTATGTGAAAGCACGTGGTTGGATATATAAAAGACAAAAAAAAAGAGTGAAAAAACTACAGAAGGCTTGTGTTATATGGTTAAAGAATATATTTAAATCGTTATGTTAGAAAAATGTTAAAATGTTATAAAATTTTGGATATAGTAACATTGTTATTGGAGAAATAACCGGTTTCGTATTTTCTTTTCAAATTTCTCAAATTTCTTTACCTATATCGTGTCATGTCTTCGCTATGTTGTGAAATATGGAATTCCAGACAGGGGAAGGTGATCAAAGATTTTTTCCGGTGTAAGGGAGATAACCAAAAATGTTGGGAATGACTACTACTACTACTACTACTACTACTACTACTACTACAACTAGTAGTAGTAGTAGTAGTAGTAGTAGTATTAGCAGTGGTAGTACTAGTTGTGAGCATTAGGGTCAAACGAAGCTTATGCGTACAGAACCCGTTTTTTGAGGAAATAAAAGCGTGTCTTATATATGACATCAAATACGACATTTACGTAATTCCATATTTATTTACGTGTTTTCAACAAAATTCGAATGTAACTTTCAGTGCTATTTGTAGCAAGTGCAAATTATTAAAATGAGTTCTAGACTTGGTACAAAAGCCACAGAATTTAAAGAAGGGCCCAAAAGTCGATGTCGGTACCTGACTGATATTCATTTCATAGCTCCGGAGGACTAAAGACAAAATTGGTAACGACAAGATTTGAACTAAGAATGTAAAGAAATAGAAAATTTATAACCGTAATATATTTAAAAATAAAACTACCGCCTCAAAAAGAACACGTCTGGTAATAAAAAGAAGTAAGGAATTATTTATCATATTAAAAGTGAAATACTATTTCTTTAATTAAATGATGCAGGTAATTAGTGTGTCCATTTACTTTATGGAATGATAATGAAAGAGGTAAGTTCTTCTAGATAAAAGAAAATTGATACTAACATGTGGTAACATAGTATTTTCATAGAAGAGATGAAACGACTGGAAGCGAATAAATTACCACTTTTTTCAATGATGTCAGATTCTTTAAGAAACAATGTATAAACAACACGGTTAATTTACGTTTCATGGCAATTAATTTTGATATAAAATAATTTCCATATTTTAGAAAGGGAACGATTATTTATCTAATTAACCATGAGAAAACATCATTAATATTTACTAACATCAAGGGCGGTGCACTGGTTGAAGTGTTGATGAAATTTCTGAAACTTTTATCGACTGGCAAAGCGGTGAGATGGCAGAATCGTTAGAAAGCCGGATAAAATGCTTAGTGATATTTCGTCCGTCTTTATGTCCTGGGCTCAAATTCCACACAGCTCGACTTCACCGTTCATCCTTTCGGGATCGATAAAATAAGTATTAGTTGCATACTGGGGTTGATGTAATCGACTTAACCATCTACTCCGAAATTTCTGGCCTTGTTCCAAGATCTGACCCCAAAATGGCAAGTGTTAGTAGTGTGTGTGTGTGTGTATCGACCCCGAAAAGATGAAAGGCAAAGTCGATCTCGGCTGAATTTGAACTCAGAACGTAAAGGCAGACGAAACACCGCTAAACATTTCGCCTGGCGTGCTAACGTTTCTGCAGGCTCACTGCCTTGACATAAGATTAAATAATAAACCGCGATATTGTGCGGGATTACCGTAAAGGCGGTGAGCTGGCAGAATCGTTAGAGCATCTGAAAAAAAAAGTGCTTCGGAACAGTTCTTCTGACTCTTTACATTCTGAGTTTAAATTCTGTCGTAGTCGACGTTGTCTTTTAGCTTTGGCGGTCAATGAAATATAGCACCAGTCAAGTACTGAGTCGATTCAAACGACTGTGAGCAAAACTGCAATTTTATCAAGATATCATGGTGTCATCTTTTAGTTGTTGGCATGACAGATTTGAAAATTAAGGAGATATTCATCAATTGGACAGGGTCATACAGCTGACGACTAAAACCAAAAGATTAGATTTTGAAGAGTTGAAACTACGAGCAATTTCCGATTCTATTCTGATGCGAAATCACTTTTTGCTGTTATTTAACTGGGAACATCATGTGACGTCATTCAACCACATTATCTGCCATTATATATTTCAGCAATGGCGGCGAGCTGGCAGTATGGTTAGCACGTCACTAGGTTCTGAGTTCAAATTCTACCGAGGTGGACTTTCATCCTTTCGGAGTCGGTAAAATAAGTACCAGTGAAACACTGCGGTCAATGTAATCGAATGGTTCCCTCCCCCAAAATTTCAGGCCTTGTGCCGATAGTTGAAAGGATTATATATTTTAGCGAGGCGAATTTTGGGTTCAGATTCCGCCGTGGTCAACTTTGTCTTTCACTTTTTCAGGGTCGATAAAATAAATACCAGTTGAACACTGGAGTTGATGTAATCAACTATTCCCCTGCCCCCAAATTTCAAACCTTGTACTTATACTAGAAAAAAAAAATTATATTTTAGAGTGACTGAAAAGATGACACAAGCAATCTGTTCTACTGATCCATTCCTCAACTGGTAACGAGAACTTTCGTTATAACTTTGGAACAAGGCCAGAACTTTTTGGGGAAGAGGCCAATCGATTACTTCGATCCCGGGGCTCAACTGGTACTTATTTTATCGACCGTGAAAGGATAAAAGACAAAGTCGACCTAGGCGGAATTTGAACTCAGGAATAGACGAAATGCTACGAAGCATTTGGTCTGGCGAGCTAACGATTTTGCCAGCTCGCTGCCTGACGTGTGTTATCATATTCACAGATTTTTAAATTTGAAATTGCACGACGTATACACAATGTCGTGACCTCCACGTTTTGCAAGCAAGCTTTGTATCGTTCATCAGTTATACTGTCTCTAAAATAACACAACGAAAGGAATTCGAAATGCCTTCGCCCAACCCAACGCAAAAAAACTCCCACACAATATTAAAAAAATGAAAACAATTGGCAAGCCAATGTTTTATTGTAGTTTAAACTCTAGAATATGTCAATGCTACAGGTAACGGTATTTTCTGACGAAAAAAACGTGCATGAAATAAAAAAGCAGGGATTTTTTTCTATAATAAATAAATAAACAAAAGTATTACGGAACTGCACTTGATGTAGAAAAGCAGCTCTCGTTAGTACACGCCAAGCAGGCGCCTTGTCTACAATTGGTCATTCTGGTTTCATAATCAGGTGGAAATACAATTCTCCCACTTTTATTATTGATGACCAACATTCACGTTCATATTTCTATTCAGGTGTGTAACATTTCCAGGAAAATGTTGTCCTATTCAGGCTTTAGGAAAATCTATCGATGTTATTGCGTTCAATAGAGGAATTGGCTTTCGTATGAACATATAATAATTACTGAACAATATCGAGCGGTTCCCGTCAACTACATGACGTGCGTTATATATATATATATATATATATATATATATATATATATATATGTACATACACACACGAGTGTGTGTGTGTGTGTGTGTGTGCATGATTTGTAGAAGTTTATGAGAATGGCGAATTGGCAGGAACGTTAGAATGTCGTTGAAAATACCTTGCGGTCTTCTTACTGGCATTCCGCTCTCAGAGTTCAAAATCCACCGAGACCTAATTTGTCCTTTTATTCTCTCGAAGGTCGATTAATAAAATTCCAGCATTTGAGGAGATTTCTTCTGTATCTACTTTTCAGGAATATACAAATAATTCGAAACGAGCCAGCCTTCTTGAATTGTATCATGCTATTAAAATTCGTTCTAAAGATTGCATCAAAAGTTACGTGCCTGTAAAACACTTACATTAATTGCATGAAAAAGAATTCGGTCTGAAAACTGAAATTTCATCACCGCGTCCCAATAATGATATATATATATATTATATCAATCATAAGGATACACGAATGCATCTACCTGCTAGAAATAAGAGGTAGAATCCTCATTCAATCCACCCAAAATAAGACTGAAAATAATAACAGAATTAACAGTAGCTACATATAGCCACATAATGTTATTTCAGGCCTGCAACCACCTATATTAATGTTGGTGTTATTATCAACTATTTATATTGCCGTCGATAATAATAGCAATATTAATATCTATTCACTCCTGAATATTTTCTCCTGATTAATACATATATATATATATATATATATATATATATATATATATATATATATATATATATATATATATATATATGAGCTGCACTTCCGGTTATTCAGAGATCGAACATGTGAGTTATCTAAATGCGTTTTTTATTTCTTGAGTATCCCACTTCTTATCTATTTCCTTCTGGTTTTTCCCTCTCTCCGAGATAATAAGAAGTGGAGAGTGTGCGATAAGAAACAATAACAATTTAACGACATCGAGAGTTGCTCACTTTCTCTCATATCGAAGTTGCGAGGAAATTCGAAAATCTGATAGTTTCGATACAGCACAGCAACAGTTTGCTGCAGATGCTACAAATGTGTCACGTTGAATCTCCCCCGAGAACTACGTTAAGGGTACACACGTCTGTGTACGTTAATTTCACGAGCAGGCTGTTCCGTTGATCGCCTTAACTGGAACCCTCGTCGTCGTAACCGACGGAGTGCCAACCAACCAGTTTATATTTCAAATTACCTCTCTTTCTACACAGCTAATGAACTCAGAACTAAAACGACTTTTTCTTGGCCAAGTACTTCAACCAATTATATTCTACAGGCAGCTGTTGACTCCCACTTTTCTCTTTTCCAAAATGTTTTCTTTTGTAATGCAAATAATGTAATAAATCGACACCTAATTACCACGTGCTGAAGAGATTCAGTCAAAGTGAGGAATTTATGGGTGAAACGAGAAAAAGAAAAAAACAAAAATGTAATTTAATGAATATGTAAAGATTGTGATGTATTTCAATTAACTTCATTTAACTTTCATAAAAGAGGGAAACAGAGTAGATATTAAAGTACAGAAAAGAAAAACCATGAACAACCAGATATTTTATATGAATATACATACACATATATGTGAATGTGTGCATATATGAGAAGGCGGCGAGCTGGTAGAATTGTTAGCACGGTAGACGAAAATTTTTAGCGGTATTTCGCCCGTCGTTACGTTCTGAGTTCAAATTCCGCCGAGGTCGACTTTACCTTTTATCCTTTTGGGATCCATAAATTAAGTACCGGTTGAGTACTGGGGTCGATCTAACCGATTATCCCCCTCCTCCAAATTTCAGGCCTCGTGCCTATAATAGGAAGTGTGTGTAGGACTTTGTGTGTGTGTGAATCATTTATATTTTACTTGTTTCAGTCTCTGGACTGCAGCCATGGTTGTGCATCGCCGTGAAGAGGTTTTCGTCAAACAGATCAATCCCAGTACTTAGGCTATCGTTTTTCTGTTTGTTTGTTTTTTTTACAGTGATGTAAACAAACCAAAATTGATTGTTAGTCACACATACACACACACGCAGCACGGACACATGGTTCCGGGTTCCGTTCCACTACGCGTTACTTTGGGCGAATGACTTCTGTTATAGCCTCGGGCTGACCAAAGCCATGTGAGTGGACTTGGTAGATGGAAACTTAAAAGAATCTTGTCGTAAATATATATGTGTGTGTGTGTAATTTTATGTGTGTGTTTTGTGTCTATGTTTGTCCCTTCCCCCATCATCGCTTGACAACCGATGTTGATGTGTTTACTAACCAGCAACCTAGCGGTTCGGCAAAAATTACATGATATAAAAGTACTAGGCTTTCAAAGAGTAAGTCGATTACTTCGACTAAAACACCCTTTAGGGCGGTGCTCCAGCATGGCCGCAGCCAAATGAGTGCAGCGAATAAAAAGGTAAGAATATTTTTTTAAATAAATATTTGTAAACGTTTGCGAAAGTTTTCGTACAGAGTATTTTGTGCAAGAGCTTTTGGTTCAACTTTCCAAACACACACACAACACAACACACGTGTGCTTATATGCCTACATATTTGCCTCTATATGTTGCATTGGAAAATAGATCTGCTTCCTTTTAGCTTCTAATTGTTCTGCACTCAAATTAGGTCCGTCGACACTCTCTTTTTTCTCTAGTTAATATTCTTTTCTCGAGTATTGATACCGTTTTTATCAGATGTATTATGTGAAAGTAATAATCAGATGTAGTTTTTAGGCGTACGAAAGTTTTATGTAACAATTTTATTTAATTCAAACATGCACACACACACACCACACACACACACACACGCACAAAGGCACCTTCGCAGACGTATGCAAACCCACACGCACAAAGGCACCTTCGCAGACGTATGCAAACACATACACACACACACACACACACACATATATATATATATATATATATATATATATATATATGAAATTAAATATTAAATTGCTTCCCTTCGAAAATAATTTCTACGTCGCATTGCATATTGTATGTGTCCTTGTAAAGATTTTAAAAAATACTCGTTTCTTTTAAAATTATAGGTATGTGTGTATACGCGTGCGCGTGTGTGTATGTATGTATGTATGTATGTATGTATGTATGTATATATATATATATATATATATATATATATATATATATAGAGAGAGAGAGAGAGAGAGAGAGATAGATAGATAGATATGTATGTGTGTGCATATATCTATATATATATTCTTTTATATGAATGAATAAAATATTGTTTCTTGTTTGATTGAAACAGTCTTTTTTCCTAATACGACCGTCAAAGTGTTTCCAAACTGATTGATTTTCGTTGACTCTTTCCATTTAATCACATTACTAACATTTAAAATGAACACTTAGCGAAATGAAAATAAAAGAACTATTTTTGAAGCTGTTTTGTCACTTAACTTTAGCTACCTACCAGCGTGGTCTCGAAATGTGAACTTAAAGCAAGAGATCGTTAAACTATTGTAATTCTTTGTTTGAAAATATATATTTTTCTTTTCAAAGACGACTGTCAATGTATATTGGTGTGCACGCGTGTATACGTTTGAGCGTATGCGCGACTGAAACTCCATCATTTAAACTCAAAGCAGTGTTTTGATCTCGATAATTTTTCTTTCCAGCACCTATCGTTATAACAATTATCATTGTCAACACTCTCTGTTCAGTTCATGTTCCTATCTTCTTCAGTCAATTGTGTCCGCAAACAAAAGCACATTTGAGTTTTATTTTACATGCCACTCAATACTTTCCGAAACTCAGAAAGAGAAATGCAGCATAGATATCCAACTGTATTTGGAAGCTTAAGGACATTAATGCCACCAGTCAACAAATACTATTTTTTCCCTTTTTCCTAAGGACAAATCTGGTAAATTAACACTATATATGCAGTTTATGTGCTTGTGGAAGCACTCGATATTAATAGAAACTCGGAAAGTATTACGTCTTGTAATCGTAAAACACATAAAATATACATGTGCAATAAACAAACTCTGTGCTGATAGCATATTTTTTATATACTGCAGTAGCTTCTTTCTAATTACTGAACTTACATTAAATACATTACAATTGATAATAATATTAATTTTTTTTCTAATCTGAAAATTAGCTGATAAGACTAAATTACTTACTGATATTCTATTTCCCAATAACCATATACTTAAATTCAGAATTCCATTTAATTAAGCATATATGACTTCTTTTAATCACTTCTGAACTAAAACATTACATTATATCTGGTTGTCGTTTAGTTTATACTTTTCATATAAAGTTTTCGTAATTTAAATTGTAATAAATGAATTGCACTTCGTTACATAACATGACACTGTAATTACGACATGAGATTACTGATTCTCAGCGTTTTACTTACTAAGCTTCGAAACTTTCAACTTTTATTTTTTACTTGTTTCAGTCAGATTGCGGCCATGCTGGGGCACCACCTTGAAGAGCTTTTAGTCGAATGTATCGACCCTGGTACTTTTTTAAGCATGGTACTTATTCTATCGATCACTTTGCCGAACCGCTAAGTTACAGGGACGTAAGCACACCAACACCGGTTGCCCCTGTGTCTCAAGCAATGCTCTTTTCCGACTTCTTGGATACTAGTTGACACCTGTCCCAGTTCACTTCATGTCTGTGAACCCTGGGATATTGTCCGGCGCACCGGAATATCCGTATTCCTCGATCACATCGTTCATTTCAATCTATTCTCAAATTTCTTTGCTTCATATATTTTTCAGCAACAGTATTTCTAATATGAATCTAATTTGGCTCTCTGTGTCGTAGCAAATCGTTGTTCTTCTTTCTTCGTAGTAGCTGATGTCTAATTTGCTTACCAGAGATCAGGAAGGTCGGTGCTATTGAAGAAGACATTGTCACGTAGAGTCTTGTCCAGCTGTTGCTTTGAGCACATTTTTTACTTTAGTCAAATGCCTTTCACTGTTCTATTACTCAGTACAAAATTTAAGCATTCATCTCTCAGCCAGTATTTAATGGACAAGCAGGCAAAAATTATAACATTGCATTGTTATGGCACCAAGCACAGAAACACTGGACAGAATTTCATGCTTTCGTACATAAGGTGCATCTTAAAAACTTTCTTTTCCGTATAGCAGAATATTTTCAGTGTCAGAAATATATTTGTGTATTCACCCGAAGCGATGTTTTCACACAATACATTCATAATCGGTGTCTGAAATACCAGTCGGTGTATTCACTCCTTCTCGTAGAGGAATAACTTATCGTGTATAAAACTGCACTAAAAGGGAAACTTTCCTTACCTAACATTCTTGCAGGAGTGGCAAACAACCCTTAATAAAAGTTATTAAACAGCCCTTATAAAAAGTTATTAAACATCCCTTACACGCCGAGAGAATATTGGTCTCACAGTTTGTGTAGAAGGTCGTCAATTTCAGGAGAGTGGAGAAGTCGGTTAGATCGATTCTAATGATATACTGATACTAATTTTATCGACCCCTAAAGGATAAAAGACAAAGTCGACATCAACGTAATTTGAACTCAGAACGGCCGAAATGCCGGCGTGCTGATGATTCTACCAGGTCACTGCCTTACACACCGAGATGATATTGGTTCCAAATTTTGGTACAAAGACAGCAATTTCGAGGAAGAGGATAAATCGATTACATCGACCCCAGTACACAACTGTACTTATTTTATCGACTCTGAAAAAGATAAAACGCAAAGTCGACCAGGGCGGAAATTGAACTCAGAACGTAAGAAAAAAAAAAAAAAAAGGATGAAATACCGCTTAACATTTTGTCCGACCTTCTAACGATTCCTTCCCGGCATGCTGCAAAACATGTATAGAATCCCTTGAAATCCTTCATCTCTTACCTGCTATTTTGCAAACGATGGTCTACGTTGACTTTCATTCAGAATTTCTTCATCGTTGTTAACCTCAGCCTTCAACTCATTAAACTACTACTTACCTCTACTCGACATAACAACCACATTCCTTTAGTCCACTCTTACATTTTTCCTTGCATATTTTCTTGTAGTTTTCATGTACTTGTTCGTGAATTTTCCCTATATTTTTCTTTATGTTCCGTAGTTTTCATGTACATGTCACACATTTTTCATCCTTAATTATGTACTGCTACAAATATTTTCCATTATATTCCTTGTATTTTTTCCAAGTAATTTCCTTGTTATTTCCTTGCATTTCTACACATTTCCGAAAAAATTCCCCCCTTATAGCATATTTATATTAATTATATTTATAATTCAACCAAATCTTTCATTATATTATAAAAAAATATTGCCGTATTTTCATCGAAATCTCTAGATTATTGATTTCTTACGATTGCTAAATGAATCTATATTGTCCCCAGTTCCATTCCAGCCTTTAATTCTTAACTTCATCTCACCTACAGTGAAAACTAATTTCCGTCCTTTATTAATAGCTTTAAGCTTAAAGTGAATTTTTGTTTCTTTATCAAAGTTTCACTATACTTCTTTTTTACAATATGCTATCGTTTCACTTTCACCAATAAGCTTTGATATATTTTCTCATAAATATTTTTATCAACAAGTGTTGTGTGACAAAGTACTACTAATAAGTTTCACTTATCTCTAACATATTACAATAAATAGTCATAGATGCAGGCGTGGCTGTGTGGTAACACACTTGCTTCTCAACCATATGGTTCCAGGTCCACCAACATCGGTTGTCAAGCTATGGTGGGGGTTCAAACACAGACACACAAATACATATATGTATATAATATATATTCATATATATATATATATATATATATATATATATAGTAAATCCAAAAAATAACAACAAAACTACAAAGGATTCCGCGGTACACGTGTTTCAAGCTTTATATGGGTATAATATAATATGTGTATAATTTACAATGTAAAGCTATCCTCAGCCGCAAAATTATTTCTCTCCCAGGAAATTATACCACCTCGGCGTTGAAGTAGGAAGAAAGGTGTGATGTAAGAGGTGAAGATCCTTTCCGTATTCTGTATAGTACTATACCTCTTATAATTCTCCACCCAGACATAATCTCTCCGGTTCTCCTTTATGAGAAAATATATATATATATATATACGACGGACTTCTCTTAGTTTCCATCTGCCAAATCTCCTCACAAGGCTTTTGGGACTGAACCTGGAACCATGTGATTGGGAAGCCACTCCTATACTGTACCTATATATGTGTGTGTGTCTTTGTGTCTGCTTTTGCTTTTGGAAGCGCATTCTGACCAGCGGTGTATAACAACGTATAACAGCACCTAATGGTCTGGTCGATAATGTAATGTGTGTGTGTGTGTGTGTGTGTGTACATACTTACATAAATGTCTGTGCGTCTGTAGGTATACATGCAACGTCGAAAAATGTGGGATTGTGCGAGAGGAAAGAATGATGTTGAAATATTGTGTTGGAGAAAGGCGGTGAGATGGCAGAAACGGTAGCACGCCGGGCGAAATGCCTAGCGGTATTTCGTCTACCGTTACGTTCTAAGTTCAAATTCCGCCGAGGTCGACTTTGCCTTTCATCCTTTCGAGGTCGATAAATTAAGTACCAGTTACGCACTGAGGTCGATGTAATCGACTTAATCCCTTTGTCTGTCTCCTCTATGTTTAGCCCCCTGTGGGCAATAAAGAAATAAGAAACGTTAGAACGCCGAGCGAAATGCTTAGCGGTATTACATCTGTCTTTATGTTCTGAGTTCAAATTCCGCTGAGATCGACCTTGCCTCTCGTCCTTTCTGGGTCGATAAATTAAGTACCAGTTGCATACTGTGGTCGACGTCATCTACTGGCTTCCTCCCCAAATATTTCGGGCCTTGCGCATAGAGTAGAAAAGAATATTGTGTTGGAGAGAGGGAAGGGAGAAAGACTGAAGGATGAAAAGCGAGAATAGAGTACCACATCAAGGAAAGAAAAGCCGATAGCCGAGAAATATGTAACGAATGCATATATAGGAATATATTTGTTTCTATTCTAGGGACAAGGCCCGTAATTTTTGGGGAGGATGCCAGTCGATTAGATCGAATCCAGTACGCAACTGATACTTAATTTATAGACCTCGAAATGGTGAAAGGCAAAGTCGACCTCAACGGAATTTGAACTCAACGTAAAGACAGATGAAATACTGCTTAGCATTTCGCCCGGCGTGCTAACATTTCTGCCAGCTCGCCGCCTTGTATATATAGGAATATTGTTTGAATAATATTGGCAAATCTTTAAAGCATACAGTAAGCTCTTAGTAGCGGTTTCAATCATCATTTGAAAGCAATTCTTTCAGATATAGTTTTAATGTAGGTGGAAAGGCCTCAGCAAATCAAATTGCCCTTATCTCTGTAAAATCTCTCTAATCGGAAGAAACTAATATATTTAAAAGAATCCGGGCTTAATTTCATTTTTTCAGTGACAGTTCTTCACTTTGAAATATGGAATTCATAAAAGTAGAAAATATATATATAAACTGAAATTAAAGTGAAAGAAAAATTGAGGCCACAAAAAAAAAAAAAAACTATCTTAACATTTGGAATTTGAATTACAATCAAAATAAAGTGGAAAATAATAAATAAAAATAGAAAAAAATTAGCAAGAAAATGTCTTCCAAAATGTTATCGCTCAAACCTAGTTCTTTAAAAATACTTTCCAAATTTCAATTTAATATTTTTCCCTTCCGTTTCAATCTCATAACTCGATTTTAGCTTAAGAAATCATGACACTTTTAAAAACATATGAATCCCTACAACATATATATTTGGTATATTCCTCTATCTTGTTAATATTTTTATAAAAGTTGTTTTCTTTTCTTCCATATCAATAGCAAAGAATCTGTATAATATGTACAAAATTGTCGTTATGTTAAAGCTTCTAGAACACAGAGTTGTAGCTATAACTGCTGATTTAAATTTTTTTTTTAATAAAAGGAAAATAAATATTAAAATATTTGAAAGAACGAAGAAATAAATTAAGAAAGATAACATTTTCAAATGAATTTTTTTATTGAAGGTTTGAGAAATTATTCGTTCAGCAATAACAACGATGCTAAAGAGAGAATGTATATATTTGTATAATCCATGTATGCAATAATAAGAACGTCATTATATATATATATATATATATATATATATATATATATATATATATATATACACAAACATATGTATATATAAATATATATATGTTTATATAAACATATATATGTATATATAAACATATATATATGAGTTTATATATACATATATATATATATATATATATATATATAAACATATGTTCACATGTATGTGTGAGATATATATATATATATATATATATATATATATATATATATTTATATAAATATATGTACATATATATACATACATATATCTCAACTAAAGAGTGCACTGGTATCATCTTGTATGGGAAGAAATAAACTGGCTCCGTTGATTAATTCTGAAAGTGAACAGAAAAATATATTAATATTGCATTTTTACGTTACACACACACACGTATATACATATATATATATATATAATACATATCTTTCAATATTATACAATAATATTTTATTCATTTCAAGAAAATCACAATAGGTTTTCTTAATACTTAAAGACAATACTATAAATATCGGATCATTCACACACAGATTTTATCATAAATTACAAACATTACTCTCGGCGTACGCATGGCTGTGCTTTTATGAAAATCGGTTTGCAATCACGTTGTTTCGGGTTCAATCCTAGTGTATGGCACCTAGGACAACGTCTTCCGTTATAGTCCGGGCCATCCAATGTTTTGTGGATGTATTTGTCAGACGGAGACCGTGTGGAATTCCTTCATTTATCATGTCAACAGGGATTTGTGTCTTTGTGTTTGTATTCTACCAGTTGACAACTTGTGTTGGTTTATTTACGTCACCGTAACATAACAATCCTGCGAAAGACACTCGTAAAATAAGTACTAGAATTTAAAATTTTAAAGTATTACTGTGCTTGGTTTGTTCAACTAAACCTTTCAAGGTGGTATCTCAAAATGGTCGCAATCCAATGACTGAAACGATCCTTTCTACAATAAGCACAGGGCCTGACATTTTTGGGGAAGGATTAAGTTGATTACATTAACCCCCAGATTTAATTTTAACGACTTCTTATTTTAACGACTGAATCCGAAAGGATGACATTTTTAATTCACTAAAAATATTTACTCAACGTAAAAACAGACGAAACGCCGCTAAACATTTTATACGGCGTGCCAACGATTCTGCCAGTTCACGATCTTTCAATGACTGAAATAAAGGTTTCAAATTTTGGTACAAAGCCAGCAATTTTGTGGGATGAGTAAAGTAAATTACATGGACCCCCGTACTCAGCTGGTACTTATTTTATCGATCTCGAAAGGATAAAAGGCAAAGTCAACCTTGGCGCAATTTGAATTCAGAACGTGAAGACGGAAAAAAATGCCGCTAAGCAATTTGTCAAGCGTGCTAACAATTCTGCCAGCTCGCTGCTTCAAGTGATTGAAATAATAAAAGATAAGAGATGGAACGCTAATAAAATATTGCCATTTTGTTGCTACATCACACCTCTGAAGCTTAAATCCCTCTTTCTTTAATATTTGTTTCGTATTTGTAATCTACAGTATTTTTACACGAGGTCCACTTGCACAAATATCGTTTATGGCTGGCATAAAAGGATTAAGATTCTTTGGTAGTGTTGCCCTTTTAAGCATTCAGATCTTGGTATTTTATGAAGCCAATAAATCTTTAGAAGCATTTTCTGAATTTCCAGGTACTACTTACATTCGGTTATGTCTTTGTACTTCAACCTTTTCTTTGTTAATCCCAAAATCTATTCGCATAGATAAGGATTTATTGGCTGACAGTTAATGTATTTAGCGTTGAATAACCAAATCTTAGTGTAAAAGTGTTGTCTAGAAAAAAATTAGATTTGTATTCATCTGTCTTAAACTTCTGACTATCTATATAAAGCTTTTTATATTCTTTACTACTCTAGGCACAAGGCTCGAAATTTTGGGGGAGGGTGCCAGTCGATTAGATCGACCTCAGTACGCAACTGGTATTAAATTTATCAACCCTGAAAAGATGAAGAGTAAAGTCGACCTCGGCGGAATTTGAACTCAGAACGTAAAGACGGACGAAATACCGCCAAGCATTTCGCCCGGCGTGCTAGCGTTTCTGCCAGCTCACTGCTTTATAAAGCCTTGAGGTAAAATCGATCTGTTGATCTGAGCATGATTATATTGATACAGTCTTGTATGCAAGCAATGGCTCTGATATTTCGAAATATATAAGGTCTCAATGGATTTTGGATCAAGCTTACCTATATGGCATCCCTAAACAATACAAACGCTCGTCAGGTATATCATTCTAGTTCTCTGCAAACATGAATTCAGTTATCTCCTGGTTTACACAAAGATTTTTAGAAATCTGACGGTCTTCATTTACTAGAGCAATAAAAGACAGTCACCTATCACAGAGGGTTGCATTGGCTGCAGTTAATATCAAGTGTAACAGTTCAAAATGCTTAGCGGCATCTCGTCTATCTTTACATTCTGAGTTCAAATTCCGCCGAGGTCGACTTTGCATTTCATCCTTTCGAGGTCGTTAAAATAAGTGCCAGTTAAACAGTAGGGTCGATGTAATCGACTTACCTGACTCCCACGAACTTGCTGGCCTTGTGCCAAAATTTGAAACCAATATCAAGTGTTCCTAAATTTCCTTATATTCCAGGTTCAAAAGGTTGTTTCAGAAATAAACAGCTACATTTAATCGAAAGTAAGAAAACTCTTCAAAGCGCAGTCAGATGCGCTTTGAGGAGTTTTAGTCGAAGAAATCGAACGCGGGACTTATTCTTTGTAAGCCCAGTACTTATTCTATCGGTTTCTTTTACCGAACTGCTAGATACATGGACATAAAGACATCAGCATTGGTCGTCAAGTGATGGCGGAGGAACAAATACAGACACACACACATACACACAAATATATATTTGTTTATAGTTATGATGTTTATAAAGTCAGACCATAACTATTCGTCAATCAACAGAAAACCTCTGTTGGTTTCTTTCGGGCCATTCTAGAAATCAGTTTATCGTTGGTATTTCGAAGAACTGTAACTCTTCATCAGTTCCTAAAAGGAACACCTATGTATTACTCGTCTTTTGCTTGTTGTGTCTTCTTGTTGTTTTTTTACGGTATCTGAGGGCTTTCCTTACCCTCTGTCTCCTTCCATCTCTGTCATGATGTAAGGCGATGAGGTGGTACGGATGCCCGTAACCTCAAGCTGCTTGCGTGCTGGAAAAGGAGAAGCCTCAGTATCTCAGTGTCCTGTTTCGTCGTTTGCCCTTGACTCCAGTCGCATAAAGACAATGGCGGTTTCGTTTACTTCTGCCCATTCTACAGCATTTCATATACGAGTATTTTGTTGGCTTTTCGAATGGCTTTGGAGATTAATTTTAACCGAGACGATATGTATTTCTCTTCTCTTGAGCTCGCTTTTGCAGGAAGCGAACTCCTCCTGACCAGAGAGGTACTCCTCTTTACGCCAAGTAAGATCTCTTCCAAAGTAGATGTATTTTTCATTGAAGATTGTCTCCTTTTCTCAACAGCTGTACCACTTCTTACACTTTTTATTGACTTTTATGACTCTTATTTCGGCATTTATTCGTTTTTTCTTTAAATAACAAGTCTACCGGTCTTCTGTGGTTCTGCAATATCATCAGCACATGGATGAAACTGCCATGATGTGTGAATTTCTGTTGATTTAATTCTCACCGTTGTTACTATTGTTTTGGACTGAGCTCATTTTTTTTGCGCTGGTTGAGGATGGGAGAGGGCATTCTTAAGTCCCTTGTTTAGTGTTCAGACAAAGTAAGGGCCGATTTTCTTTTTTCATGATTTCAGTTTTGTTCTCAATGCCGCCAGAATCAGCATCTTCTATGATTTATTGATGTTGTCGCTTTTTATCCTGTTAAGCCTTTATATGGCTTTTACTCTCTTAAGCGTGATAGCAGAACCTTCTGATAAGGATACTGGGTTTTAAGGCATTCCTCTTTGCATTCTCTACAGAGGAGAACTCCAGTATTTTCGAAGCTTCCATGTCAATGGCAGCCACACACGATCACATATCGTGGAAAGTTACAGCTGCATACTGATTAACCACGTGCGTTCATATTGTGCCATGAAGATGACTTCTAGCCAGAGGCTGTCATTATCATAGATTATCTTGACAGCGATCCTTGTGTTTCACGTACAATTTGGGCTGAATGAAACATATAGTACCATACACCCTATGTCTACCAATAAAAATAGATTTCACATCTATAACAAGGCCGTTTCCAACTCTGTTTTGAATGTAACAAGAAAAGCAACCGCGGTTTTGGCAAAACATAAACACTTTGCCATCCTCCTCTCATGCACCTAAGTGGTGGATTAAAGTAGACTGACTCCTTGTAGAAAGAAATGCTGCCAAGCTTTAGTTCTTTCAGCAAAATACGCCATATATAGGCAGTTATTTTTTTATCTGAAAGAACTCCTGCGAATGATGGCGTTTTGTTAAATGCTCACCATAATTTCTTTTAATACAATCCATACATGTAGACTGCTGCTGTTGTTCTTGCTGCTGTTGTCAAAAACGTCTGTCGTACCATGTTTGTTTTCTCAATATGTCATTATATGTTTTTTTCATATGGTTGCTGTTTTACTTTGTTTAATATGCTTTCTTTTAGTGGCGGATTATGGACATCAAGAAGCCATTTTTGACTTCCAGAAAGTCGGTGAAATAAGATGGGGAATACTTTTTAAAACTGACTGACTGTTATCGAATCTCGTTTCGGAGCAGACAGTTTAAAGTCTTTAAAAAAATCATATCGAAAATGAAAGTTAATTATTCAATTTACCCTTCAAAAGTATTAAGAATTTTCGGAGCAAAATTTTTAAATGTGTGAACGAGTCACCAGATAATAATAATAATAATAATAATAATAATAATAGTAATAATAATAATAATGATAATAATAATAATTGAGGGAGCAAATTTGGGGGAGGGGATAAGTCGATTTCATCGACGCCAGTGTTTCACTGGAACTTAATTTATCGACTCTGAAACGAGGAAAGGCAAAGTCGACCTCGGTGGAATTTGAACTCAGAACGTAGCGACGGACCAAATACTGCTAAGCATTTCGTCCATCGTACTAACGATTGTGCCAGCTCACCGCATTAATAACAACAACAACAACAACAACAACAACAACAACAACAACAACAACAACAACAACAACAACAACAACAATAATAATAATAATAATAATGGTTTCAAATTTTGGCACAAGCCCAGCAATTTCAGGTGAAAGTGTTAGTCGATTACATTGGCTCCAGTGCTCAACTGGTACTTGATTTATTGATCCCAAAAGTATAAAAGGCAAAGTGGACCGCAGCGGAATTTGAAAAAAGAGCGTAAAGACGGACGAAATGCCGCTAAGAATTTTACTGGGCGTGCTAACGATTCCGCTAACTCGCCGCCTCGATAATGATAATAATAATAGTAATAATAATATGCTCAATACCACAGATTTGGTTGTCAGTTGTTTGACCTTAACCTGTTGAGCATGTCCCTTGGTGGCTGACGATATGTGTATCTCTGATCACAAGCAGAAGTAGTGGGGGAGCATCATAGCCATGTGTTGAGAGGAATTCTTTGGGGTTTTGTAAGAAATGTAGATATGAAAAGCAAATGATTATATACACCAGTATATTACAAGTGTTCTTCATCGATACTTGACATCCTTCAAGTGCTTAAAAAAAAGAGCCCGTTTGGATTTGAAGTGAAAATATAATAGGATATAGCTAAATATCATAGGACATTTATTTACATGAAGGACAGGGAAAATATTTTAGAGTATTTAGTCATGAACTTGAACTCAGGTCTCGTTCATGATTTTCATCACTCTCTAATTGCTAAAATAATTACATAATACACAGCTCCATAAATGTGTTGTATTGTGTAAATCTAACGTAAGAAAACACAAATTTCTTCAAAGAAACAATATAGTACAAAATCTACTTACCAACTATATATATATATATATATATATATTTGTAATCATTCTTCTTACAAAATCTTTCCAGTACTTCTTTTTTGCCGTTGGTTGTTTTCATACAAAGCGGAATCATCAGATGGACTTTCTCTTTTGCCCCAAGCCTGAAGGGAATCCCAATTTCTGGATCTGATTTTATGTTGAACGGCGTTTCTTTTACCCCATCCATTCATTTCATCCCAGCCGTTACCACGTTTATCCCCGTCAGCGCTACCTACCTTTTTCCAAGTACCATCACTTGCTTTCACCATATGATCTCTTTTAACATTTTTGCCATATGCTGCCTCATTTCCGTTTGCGTTTCTTTTCCCCCAAGCTTGTAAACTATCCCACCTTTTCTGCAATTCGGCGCCGTTCAATAACGACGACAATTTTAAATTATGGCTATTTAAAGCCCGCCTAAGACTGTTTCCGAATTCGTTATCGATAGCGTTATTGTCAAATGCGCTTCGCTTGCCCCAACTACTGAGTTCATCCCAGTTTCGTTTCATATTTAGGCGATCTTCCCAATTTCTCTGATCTCCGATTTTCTCGTCCCAAGCTTCAAGATCCGATTCCAGAAATTTTGCAGGCATCATACTACGAGCTACTTTGATAGCAGACTGTTTGTTTGATAGTTCATTTAATTCAGCAGAAAGAGTAGAGAATTTCGTGAGCGCTAAAACAGTTACGAATAGCAAAAAGTTTAGGAAGGTCGCCATCTTGAAATATTCCTGCAAAAAAACAAAACAAAAAAGTGATATTAATATAAAAAACAATTTGTAAATTTTAAATGCAAATTTGAATAATTAAGTCAACATCGCATTGAAAAAATATAAAACGATTTTTATTATGTATAATTCATTTAAAATACTTGTTGAATCAGTAATTAATGTGTTAAGACATTATTCTGTACGCCAATGTTAATCTCATTAATTATGATATTGAATTAAAAGAAAAAAAAACAGCACAAAAATACGTTTAGAAAAAAGAAAAATAGTGAAAATAAAGAATTAATTATATAACGATTCAATGTATAGTTGCAACAATAATTCAATTAGAAAGAATATATGTGTGTATTTGGGAATGTATATATATGTGTATATATGTGCATGTATGTGTATGTGTGTGTATAAATATATCTGAATGCGTGTGTGTATTTGTACATATAAATATATACGCATAAATATATCTGTATGTGTGTATATATGTATGTATGTATATATGTGTCTGTGTATATATATATATAGAATATACATGTATATGTACGTATATATTTATATGTATACACACACACACACACATATATATATATATATATATATATATGCACATAGATACACACACATACGCACACAAATATACGTTATTTGATCATTGTGATTGGAAGAAGGAATTCGGCGCGGTTATTGTTTTTGTATAGTTTGATATCTACCTTACATGTGTCTTATAGTCATTCTTTGAACTCAATTATTGTGAACAAGAAATCAAACTAAACTCAGTCAAACTGCTTGACAATGTCAAACTGCTTGACAATGTCAAATACTTAACGAGATACACCGATAATTCACATCGATTTCTGCGAATTATTTTTAAATGTGATTGTTATGTATTTAAAGAACATCAGTATACAGTGGGGTTCCATCACATTAAAAGCTAGCAACTTGACTGTAATAGAACTGCATAAAGGAAGCGTGTTTAAGATTTGTAGTGACGTGTTTAGAATTCACTCTTGGTTTACACTACTGAAAGACGTATATGAGTCAGAATATCTGCAGTAAGCCACACTTCAAGGACAAACACACCACACACATACACACGCATATACGAAATAGTACAACTCTTTCGAAAAGGATCTATCCATGATTATTTCCAGGACCCCAAAATCCCTGCGTTTGCACGTATTTCTGACTAAATCGGGTACTTGTATACTCTCCCGATGAATATGTACACCAGCTTCATAACTAAAGAATTAAGTAGGAATTAAAAGCATTGTAAGATGAGGCCCTGGAGGCCCTGGATTACATAATCGAGCTAAACCTTACAACTTTTGACGCTCCCTATCTCACCCTGAAAGACCATAATCCAAATGTTTGTAATAAACCTTGCATTAGACTTATTTACTCCACAAAATCTGATATCGAACTCGTAAGTAAATGCATTAGAAACAGGATTATTCCCGTAGTAAAATTTGAAGATAGAATTGCCCCTGGGAATAATACTGGCGACATCATCACCTGGTTTCACACTCTCTCTAACAAATCGAATACTTCCTCACATTCGATATTTCTGATTATTACGCCTCCACATTCCGTCTTCTAGTAAATAAGGTCTTAATTTTCGCTAGGAAATTCGCACCCTTTCTGGGTTGGACATAAACATTGTCTTAACGGCCCGAAAAAGCACTCGTTTTTTGAATAACAAATACTGGTCTCGGAGTTCGACCATCAGCTACTCTGATATGACCATGGACTCCTCCGACCCTGCACCGATTTTCGACTTAGTGGGTCTTGTTCTACTATCACAAATTAATAAGCACTTCCCCGACCCCTCTGGAAGTCTATGACGGGATGTCGCACTTCTTACAACCATGAGGTCATCGAGGCCGTCCATTGAGTGTATCTGAAAAGCCATCCACAAGTTCTTAAAAAACTATAATCTTTTTATCTTAATTGAAAATAAAACCAAAGTAGCTTACTTCTTGGACTTTAATTTCGATTTAGAATCTAACCTCTACTGCTCTTATCATAATCCCAGCCAATCGTCACAACACATTAACATCCATTCCAATCATTCTAAATATGTTTTAAATAGTATGGTTAAAGGAATTTCTATTAGGATTTCTAACTTGTCCACCAATGACTACAACTTTGATAATCATGCTACAAACGATAACCAGGCCTTCCGCAGTGGCAGTTTCCCTGAGAAGCTTGCCTATAGCCCCAATACTAAATTACAAGCCAAACTCGAACTTTTAACTTCTTGCAGCGAGAAACAACCCTTCAAACTTACCCCGACCCTTCGTCCCGCTAGCACTCTCCAGTACACTTCTTCGGTGAACGACATCTTATTTACTAGACCCACCCGTAATCTGGCCAACCCTTGAGCGAAATACATTTCGGTGGCCTCCGGCTAACCAACACAATCTCATCCATGGTCCTCATGCCTCTATAGGTAGAAAACCTTAACGTTATATGTTACGGTTTCCCTTCAAGTTAATTCTATACCTAAACTCGTCTTCATGTTGTCGGGAGTAATTTCGCTAAACTACGCCAAAACGAGACCTCTTCACTCAATCAATTTTATGGCATAATCTTTACTTGAAGACATAAATTGTACAAGACATTTGTTCATTATGTAAAATCATAATTTTTTATTGTCTGACATGAAATTCATTCTTTGCCTCATTGATGTCGTGCACATTTTCTACAAATATAATTATTACGTAGTTCTGGCTATCTTGAAACAAGTGTCGAGATAAGAATTTACACAATTCTCTTTTTATTCTATAATCTGTTTTATGCGTTTCGTGTACATATATTTCTCAAATTACCTGTTTATCTACTTTACTAGCTCTCTCTCTGTTTCTGTCTCTCACTATATATATATATATATATATATATATATATAACGTACATGTTATATACATATATGTATATACAGTGAATATGTACACATTGCATTGTTGGTATATATGAAATATGACAACAAAATATATCATTAATATTTAATGCAATATTATATACATACAAACACACACACACACACACACACACATATATATATATCATAGATATAGATAGATAGATAGATAGATAGATAGATAGATAGATAGATAGATAGACAGATAGATAAACAGACAGATAGCTGGACAGACAAACAGATAGCTAGACAGACAGACAGACAGACAGACAGCTAGATAGATAGATAGATAGATAGATAGATATAGAGAAAGAGCAAGATAGCATCCGTTTACATACTGATAATCGCACTAATATAAAAACAAATGATTATCTTCGGTTCAATCAAGTCTCTAAGAGACAAATCTGGTCCTGTTAGAACATAGATATTCACACTTACCGTTTTAGTAATACTCATTATAATCACACTTTAACAATGCAGAATAACATAGCTATATTTTTCATTTCTAATTACGGTATTCAGCATAGTTAACAATTTTGAATATTCGAAAAAGCGATAAAGACGATGAATGAAAATTAATTCCAAACTTTGTTTATGCTTACAAAGCCGTAGACCAACGTTAATATCATTTTAATACATGTAACATTGTAATACATAGTAAAATCTTCAACTTTATGAGGAAATATTTATTAAAATTCTGCCATATTACATTGCTGTTTCTCTTCAGTTTTAACTCAACCTTCCTGATGTCATCGTATTCGTTATCGCTGTTTGTAAATATATATAAATTGTCTATTGCGTCATCGTCATACTGTAACAGATATGAATCTTCTGAGACGTCAAATATTTTCGTAATACCTCCATTCTCCAATGATTTGTTAATGATGTCAGCTTATATTTCCTTTCATAATTTAATAATCCTTTCGAAAACCAGCAAGTCAGTGATGGAACCCGTGTGCTGGCTCCCATCTTGTTTGAATGTCCTTCATAATGCTTTACTGACTTATTTTCTTCATTATATCATGAAATGCTTATTGATTCTGACATATAATGGTTATGAAACATTTATAAATCCATCAATTACCACTGTGTATGAGATTTTTGATCGAATATTATCCACAACATTCTTCATCTCGTGTGTGATCCGAGGCAAGCAAACATTTTTTCCTTACGCAGTCCACCAGGCTGTAAATTCCAAACTTCCTTTATCCATTGTATTACATCGACATTCATCACGGCTTGTGATACACTGGCATAATAATTCACTTTTGAAATTTCTCTTTTGCCCTTGTTTTTATCGTAAAAATCAGTCATCAGATTAAACTTGATACCATCTGCTGTACAAAAAAATCCCCCCAAAACAGTAAATTTAACTGGCATTTGTTATGTCCAGCATTTTTAACCAGTGGTGTTTTCTCTCCTACGTGTTTGGCAGTTAGTTTTTCTGTCATGTCAAGATTAAAAGCTGTTTCATCCTTCTCTGAAAAGCTCTCATTCTGCCAATTTCTGATAACAGATTGGTGAAATGCTAACATCAAGACAAGCGGACAGAGTTTTGTGGAATGTTCGTTTCTAACCAAAGTATTAAATCATAACGCTTTATCAAATAATCGCTCTATCCGGCACTTGTCTTTAAATCCCAAATTTCCGCCTTTTTATTTTTTCCGTTTATAGTTTCGGATGACAGTGTATGCTAAGAGATTGGCTGCCAAGCTTTTTAAAATTTACATCCAACGTGCTCTCTTAAATGAGACATTAAACCTAAAAGAAGTCCCTAATGTAATTGTACATATCCATGTATGTACGTATATATATATGCACGTATATATATATGTATATATATATATATGTATATATATGTATATATTCGTATATATGTATATATATATATATATATATAATTATACATGCATATATATGTATATATGTATATATACGTATATATATATATACGTATATATATATATATATACGTATATATATATATATATATATATATATATATATATATATATATATATATATATATATATACACATGTATGTACGTATGTATGTATACCCAAATAACGTTACAGCCGGCGCTGTGAATGCAGTGGCTCATTGTTTTTAGATACATGCAGCTATCTTGATGCATGTCGGTCGACATAATCACCCCGTATTTTATATAATTAGGAATTGTTCCCCCTTGCTGTTTTAGTAACTATTTCCGCTTAACTAAATCCACCAAGAACACCAACAAGATGTTTATTCGGCATGATCGACTAGCAAAACAATTATTTCGCTTGTCAGGTGATAAGTTAAACGCTATAAACATTCCACAGCAATTTACTCGTAAATATATTAGGAGAGAAAAAGTGTTTACGACATTGCGTCTTAAAATGGACAGTTTTATATTGTTATTGAAGCTCATTAAAATTATAGTAAATATGAATGATATCACATTTGGTCTCAAATATAATCACATGATACGTTTTAAAGTATTTTGATTCGGTAGATTTTCATATCCGTGACAGAAAGTGTTTATTGCTGTTTTTTTCTATCGTGGCTTTTGTTTTTGCTTAGAAATATAAAACTGTCAACACTGTTAGCTGCAAAATGCCTGCCAATTAGTGTGATCGAATCTAAAGAAAATTAAGTATGTGTGGAAAAGCGGCATATAGTGATCGGTTAAAACTGCGCTAATGAGATACAAATATCTTAGGCGGAGAGCTGGCAGAATCGTTTGCACATCGGTCAAAATGCTTAGCGGTATTTTGTCATTCCTTACGTTCTGAGTTCAAATTCCGCTGAGGTTGACTTTGTTCTTCATCCTTTCACAGTTAATAAAATAAGTACCAGTTGAACACTGGGGATTGATTTAATCGACTTACGCCTCCAGCCCCGAAATTCCTGGCTTTGTGCCTAAATTTGAAATGAACATCATGCAAATGTCCTTCATCTGTTTTTATTTTTTACTTGTTTCACTCATAGGACTCTGACTACTCCGGAACACCGTTTTGAAGGATTTAGCCAAACATTCTGACCCTAATACTTATTTCGTAAATCTGCTACTTATTCTATAGTTCAATTTTGCTGCACTGCTAGTTTTGGGGAGGTAAACAAACTAATATCGGCGGTTACTGGGGCAAAAACAAAGACACGTCACACGTCTCTCTCTCTACATATATATATATATATATATATGTGTGTGTGTGTGTGTGTGTGTGTGTGTGTGTGTGTGTGTGTGTGTGTGTGTGTGTGTGTGTGAATCAAAACAGTTTGATTCAAATTCCCTGGTACTCCGAGTTTCAAGCGTGATGCTAATCTTCAGCCATTTTGTTTATATATATATATATATATATATATATATATATATATATATATATATATATATATATATATATATATATATATATATATAACGATTAATTTCCATACGGTTTCCATTTACCAAATTTACTCACAAGGCATTGGTCGGCTCGGGGCCATAGTAGAAGACACTTTGCAGTGGTTCTGTGCAATGGGACTGGAACCGAAGCAACATGGTTGCAAAATGAGCTTCTTTAGCTCTGTAATCAGCTTTTCAAACCTCTCTTAGACTTCAAAACGTGAACACGTTTTAAGAGTGTTCGGCTTTGTATTTGTGTGTCTGTGTTTGTCAACACACCATCGCTTGACAATTGATGTTGGTATGTTTACGTCCTCGTAACTTAGCGGTTCAGCAAGAAAAACCGATAAATGGAGTACTAGGCTTACAAAGAATAAATCTAGATCGACTAAAGGCAGTGTTCCAGCATGGCCGCTGTCAAATGACTGAAACAAGTAAAAGAGTAAAAAAGAGTATATATATATATATATATATATATATATATATATATATAACATGTATATTAGTTAGTTTATGTGCCCCCAAACGTATCCATGAGTCAAAAGAGCGCT
>NC_142934.1:10133946-10136446 GCF_046866305.1 Octopus bimaculoides | reverse complement strand
AGGTTCTTTGACGCCATATTTATGTCTAAAAGAGATAATTATTTCATGAATTTTTAACGACGAATATTTTTCATGTACTTACAAGATATAATGTAGTTATTAGAATGAAAAAAATACGGAAATATTTTCCCCAACGTATGAGTTAAGCCTTTTATCTTTTACCTCTTCCAGTCAGGTACAGATTAATTTGAAGAATACTAGTAAAAGGTTAAGAGTTAAGAGTGTAAATAATTATTAATGTATAAACTTAAGAAAACTAATTTATTAGCGCAATGTACTGGCCTACATCAAGTGTGAAGGAGCATTATTGTCGAAAGGCTATCGCGGTTATTAAAGTTGGTTGATGTTCATAATGAAGAAAACGCAGCATGATTGAAACTATGGGATGACCTGCTCTTCAATTGAAAACTCATCCCGCGATGATTGATCTGTAAGTGATTATCTCCCTTACAAATAACTAGCCACCTGGCAGATCACGTGTTCTTATGCCATCTTCTGTAGATAAAATAGTACAGAAAAAGTTGTAAGTAGTTATCTAGTACATTTCCAGTTATCGCGACAATGCACCGTGTGGTCTTCTCCGTCCCCGCTGCTTTCCTGCTCAACTGCTAAATGAAGCAGCTTGTTTCTGTAATTTGAAACTGACTCAGCAGTTTATAAACTGAAGGAAATTTCAACGCTTCATCGAAAAAGTCAACATCTTTACCACACAACCATTTATGATTTCTTGAGTGGAATTGATTTCGTATATTTGAAGTGTTAGAGCGAAATGGCTAGAAAAAATGCATGGCCAATTAATGAATACAAAATTTAAAATTTTGATGAACTGCAGAGAGGGAAATGCAAAAATAAATTGCTAACCCATGTAAATTGAAGGAGATTGGATGAAGCAAAGGTTGTGTGACGAATCTCAGTTAAGAAGAATTATTTAAGGTTCGGCTGAAATGAAGTTGTGTGTAATACTGGAATGAGTTAGGGATTGGATATTATGATGTTTGGACAAAGATGAATTGCTTTGTATGCCATACATATTTTGTCAGAAAAATGATTTTAGCATATCGCACAAGAATATTCTGAAAGACCGTTATTATTAAGCTAGGTTGCTTGCGCTGCATGGAATTTGCTTCATGCTAAAATCATTTTTCTGACAATGGTAGTATCGCCTACACACACAGGCCAATAGGCAGGGACTTGGTATAACAAAAACGGAATGGTGGTTAGAGGCCGGGAGAAAGATGGAGAGAGACCTGGTTTTACAGGAGGTGGAAAAAGGAAAAGGATACCTCAAGAATCCGGAAGGCAGTAAAACAGAGCCAAGAGGACCAGTGGACGGACATAGGAAGGTGTTACCACCATTTTCAGAAAAATGATTTTAGCATATAGGAAATTCTATGTAGTGTCAGCAACATAGCTGAATGATAAGGATCTTCCAGAATATTCTGGTATTAGTCTTAAATTTAGCAGCGAGCGGTCATTATTGCACACAGAAGTCAAATATAGGAGCCTCCTTTGGGATTTCATATAAGTTTGAAATTGCAAGGTTTATTCAATGCTATTATTGCAGGTTTAGAAGTAAACCTCTAACGTAGAGTAAGATCCTACTTAACTAAAAGTAGATTATCCTTCAGCATTTTTAGCATTAAGTAGATTCGAGATCGCTATAAGTTGTTTCACTTTATCTAGCCCAAACGTTAAGTCGGAGAGCTTGATTAATACTCACAAATAATAGAAAACCACTTCAGCTGCACAGAAGTTTGATATCTTGAAAACTATGAAACAAATATTCATCACATGAAGGTAAATTGCGTACATATATTGAACCTAATAATTTAGTAAAGTTTAAAAAGAAGCGGTCGTTTGTAATCCAGAAATATATACGTTTCTCCTTTATATCAAAAGAATAACTGACAATGCATATCGGATGCTTGCTTATTCCTCTATTGAAAATATATGAAAATAAATCTAACAACTATAAGAAAAGTAACAATCATCTACCTCACTTTTATGGACAATAGTAACACTTACCGCAACGACTACATCAGTAACAACACCGTAATAAAAGCAGCAAAAATATCTTAATGTATTTATCGTATGTGAGGAAATTTTGCAACTCGAAACTCTATAATTCATATCGAAGTTGGTTGAAACCAATGAAACTATCAATCAATTTGACATTCTGTTGATTTTTCCTCGTTGGTGCGAACAAAGACGTCGCAATAACACAAGAAATTGCTTATGTTGTCTGAATTTCTGATAATGCCTAATGAGAAACATTTAATACAGTCGTCAGTAATGGCGACGGGAAGAAAGATAGCTAAATCGCTGGTGACACAGAAGACGATGTCGACGGGGATAAAAAAATATAGTCATGATACTTCCGCCGTTGCTACTGATTCGTAAGATGATAATGACGACGAAGATGATCATATCTAAAATAGAATTTGACTCCCTATTCCACGAACAATTTCGCTTATCAATAATATATCTTATCGACCTGCAG
>NC_142934.1:10123946-10128946 GCF_046866305.1 Octopus bimaculoides | reverse complement strand
ATTCCATCATGGCAAGGAATAGAGTTATTTCCTTCCAAGACAAAATCATTTCCATATTGTATTACTTTACCAGGAATTGTATCAGTAGGGCGTTATTTGACATAAAATGTGAACTCATACATTTCACTACATGCTCGCATAAAAGTACACACACACACACACATACACACATTTACACATACCAAGCTTTCATAGAGAAAGCCTTATGTGTATAAATGTGTGTATATACATACTCAAATATATAAGTATACTTATATTTACACATATAGTCATACACACAAACACTAACACACATATGTATATATATATATATATATATATATATATACCATTTCTAACAAAACTGTCCGATAAACGGGAACGTGAAACTCAGAGTAACAGTCTTTTGTTATATTTCTGCTGCTTTTAAATAAAGTATATATATATACACATACACATGTATGTATACTTACGTATATATGTACCTGGATATGCATAAATATATTCATTTTGGTGTACATCTATTTTTGTAACTAAACAATAACAACGATTTCATAAATAATTGTACACACAAATAGCGTAAATTCACATTTGATTTCCTACACCGAAATCATTACCATTCGAATGTTTCTCTTTGTCGTATGCTTTTTCCTCATCCACTTATCCGTCTCTTTTGCCAAACTGCTTTGTTACCTGAATGTAAACAAACCAACACCAACTGTCAAGTGAAGGGTGTGGGCACACAAACACAAACACACACAAATATACAAGTTTCTACATAGATTCCATCCTCAAAATTTATTCACAAGGTACTAGTCGACCCAAGGCTATAGTAAAAGACGCTTACACAAGGTGCAGCGCAGTGGAACTGAACGCAAAGCCCCGTGGTTGTGAAGCGAAGAAGCGAAGCAACTACAAGTTTAAAACCAAAGAGGTTTATGTCTAACTTCCTAAAAAAAAAAAGCAAAACCAAAAAATAAAACATAAAAAAACTAAAAAAAACTGAAACATATGAATCAGTGAGAGAGAGGGCTTCGGCATAACGAAGTCTAATGATCAAAGTTACTCTAGTCGTGGCCATTCAATCTGTTCTTTCTTTCTTTTTTTTTCATATCTAAGAGTACATAGCTATTAATATTTAAAGTGTTTCAATTAAGTTATGAAAACAATAAAATATAGGCGAACGTTATAAAGATAACAAATTACGTTGTGGCTATGAAGAAACCGTTGGTGAAATTACCGGGAAATTAGCGCAGACAATTGCAAGCGATCTTGATAGGAAACACTACGGCAGACATATTTTATTTAGCGCTTTTGTTTTTGGCTAACGCTTCTTCATTACTGTAATAGTTGTTTTATGTAATAGTTTCTTTTTTAATGCAATAGTTTTTTAAAGTAGTAGTAGTAGTAGTAGCAGCAGCAGCAGCAGCAGCAGTAGTAGTAATAGTAGTAGTAGTAGTAGTAGTTATTTCATTTTAAATCGAATGTCCTTTAACTATTGTCCATCGACTATATTGCAACCACCGTCATCATCACCAGAATCGCATGCGTGCCGGACAAGATGTTTAGCGGCATTTCGTCCGTCTTTGCGTTCTGTGTTCAAATTTTGTCGACTTTGAATTTCATGCTTTCGAGGCCGATAAAATAAGTACCAGTCATGTATTAGAGTCATTGTAAATCGACTTAACACCTCCCCACCAGAATTTCAGGCCTCGTGCCTACGGCAGAAAGGAGTATATTATTTCGTATTTCGTGAACAACAACAACTACTACTACAACATCTGCCGTCGCCACAACCACCACCTCTTCTGCTTGTAGAAATTGTAGTACTATGAAGTATGTGGAGGAGGTGGACTAGGAGGAGCAATAGAGGTACGTTGATAGACGTGACATGCCAAGTTCGATGCCTCTTGACAGCAACACCGTAGGTTTCCCTTTAAATACATGAGATAAAACTACGTGGAATAAATAAAATACGTGTAAAAAATAATAATAAAGCTATAAAAACTGGAAAAAGAAGAGAAAGAAACTAAAATGAAAGGTAAAAATCAACAATATAAAAATCTATATGAAATAAATTATGCAAATATTAAACAACACTAAACAAGTAAATGCATAATAAATTATTAATTGGCTTAATAAAATAATCACAGCACCATTAACAGCCATTACCAATACTAATTTACGGTCGATAAAAGAAATAAAAAAATTGACAGGAACGGATCTTGAATATTTTCATCATTTCCTGTCTATCTAACGGATCGATTGATGCGAACGATCCACTCTGTCTCACTCACACTTTCCACGCACAACGGTTTTCATGTTGAATATAAATACAAGAACCTTCTTTCTCTATTATACTGATCTATCACTTCTCTCTCTCTCTCTCTCTCTCTCTCTCTCTTACTATTTTTATTTCTTTCTCTCTTTTTATTTCTTTTTATATATATCATGAAAAATTCTCAAGGTTGTTGTTGTTGTTGATGTTGGCACTCCGTCGCTTACGACGTCGAGGGTTCCAGTTGATCCGATCAACGGAACAGCCTGCTCGTGAAATTAACGTGCAAGTGGCTGAGCACTCCACAGACACGTGTACCCCTTAACGTAGTTCTCGCGTATATTCAGCGTGACACAGTGTGTCAAGTCTGGCCCTTTGAAATACAGGCACAACAGAAACGCGTGTGTGTAATATATAAACATACACATTTGTGTAATATGTTCATACAAATGTATCATGTGTGTGTGTGAGTGTGTAATATATAAACATACACGTATTTGTGTATATGTTCATACAAATGTATTATGTGTGTGTGTAAATATGTACAGATGCAAATACGTACATACTTACACATTGAATGTTTGCCTGAGTATCATTTCAAACAAATCATGCTACATCTTTCATGGATATTCGTATTAGAATGCAGGTTATTTCAAGCAATTGGTTTCAAAATGAAACGACTTAACTTATCTCCATTATTTTTATATATAAATCCTCATTCTTTATGGTTGTGGACAAAACTCTTCGGCAGAGGCAAATACTGAATAAAGCGTTCAGATTTTATCGTTCATATATTTGACACATATACAAGCTCAAACACTCTCACATATATACAGACAAGGATATCAAATAAATGTAGTTAAAGAAGGATAAAACAATTATTTAGGAATAACCATAGAGAAAATATATCGACAGAGAAATGTAGAAATCATAGACTTTACAAGAATATAAATGTTTATAAACTTAAACAAGATTCTTTGATGTATAACATCATATACACGAGTTCATACACAGTAAAATATATGGTGAGATTTATCTGAAATTATTTATTTGAAATGTGTGTGTGATGACTTGTTTTATTTTGGTTTTTGAACTGTCGGAAAAACAAACATTAGTAATATTTAACCATAAATATTTTTCTACAATACATAGAAAAATATGAACATATTTGGATAGCATTGAATAACAGATAAGATGTAGTATCGACATATTTGGGGAATATAGAAAAACGTATGTTAACGTACGAAATATTACATATATTCAGTATTGTTATATATATTTAATAATGCAAGGTTTTTAATGATTTTTCAGAATGCGAGAAGTGGGGGAGTCAATGGAATAGAGCTCAGAGATATCATGCTATAAAAATTTGGTTAAGTGTGACAAAAACATTTTAAAGATTTAACGTTTTTATCCAAAAATGTTGTATTTATCAATGATAACCCATAATGGAGCAGATTGTGTTACAAGTCATTAATAAAGTGTCGCGTAGAAATTAGCCAGTGAGCAAACCTTTATTAGCCGATCGTGCAGGTTAAAACATAATATAGCTAATGTATGGTTTATGACTTTTTGTCTTTAATTCTTTCGTACTAATCTTCTGAACACAGTCGTAAAGTCATCAATTATTCATAAATATTTTTTTAAAAATCACACTAAATTAACACAAAATAGAAGCAGACAATATTCCGAGGCTGGTGGACTAAACAATATGGCGTTGTTGATAATTGAGTAACTGTGATGCAATTCTTCGTGTAATGTTAGAAGAGCTACATGAGAGTTGAACGTGATTTTTTGGCACTAAACACCAATCACTTTTAAAAAACCTTTTGAAAACCCACAAAGAATATACCGGCATACCTCACCTTACACCCGTAACTGGTTCCAGACATGTAACTTAACTAAAAAAAAAAAAACGACGTAACACGAAAAATCATTAAAAATAGATGCATTAGACCATGTTTTAATAAGTTGTATGTATACACTTTCACGTGTATTTTATTTGATTTTTCCACATCAGTATTGGCTATCAGGGAATTTAAAAATTTTTACGCCTTAAATGTGTTCTCTGAGACCGACAATAGCATAAATCGACGGAAGCTGACGTTTTTACTTCTTAAAAATACAAACAAGGTTAAAAAGTTGTAACTGAAAACGTTTTTAGTTGACGTATACTTGTATATCACAACACGCAAAAACTAAATTGGAAAACACTCAACCAGTGAACTTATTACAATTATTTGCAGCACTTCTCCATTTACTAACTTATCGTATAAAGCATGATACACTTCATTAAAAATCACTATTTGTTAACGAGTTCATTAAAGAAACTTTTGCTAAATTTCTTTTATTTATTTCAGTTATTTAATTGCAGCCATGCTGGAGCACCGCCTTTAGTCGAACAAATCGACCCCACGACTTATTTTTTGTAAGCCTAGTACTTATTATATCGGCCTCTTTTGCCGGACCGCTATGTTACGGAAACAAACACAGACGCACAAGTACACAGACACACAAACGCACGCACGCACACACACACACACACACACACACACACACACACACACACACACACACACACACACACACACACACACACACACACACACGGGCTTGTTTCAGTTTCCATCTACTAAATCCACTCACAAGGCTTTGGTCGGCCCGAGGCTATAGTAGAAGACACTGGCCCAAGGTGCCACGCAGTGGGACTGAACCTGAAACCATGTGGTTGGTAAGCAAGCTA
>NC_142934.1:10091446-10118946 GCF_046866305.1 Octopus bimaculoides | reverse complement strand
CAGTGAGCTGGCAGAATCTTTATCAAACCGGACAATATGCCTAGCTGCGTTTTTCCGTTTTTTTTTTTTACGTTTTGAGTTTGAATTCCGCCGAGGTCAACTTTGTCTTTCATCCTCTAGGGGGTCAATGAAATAAGTACCAGTTGAGCACTGGGTCGATGTAACCGACTAGCTGCCTCACCCTAAAATTCCAGGGCTTGTGCCATTGGTAGGAAAGATTATTATTGTAATGTTTGTTGTTGCTGTTGTTATTACTATTATTATTATTATTATTATTATTATTATTATTATTATTTGATTTTCTTAATAATCGGTGTGTCTATTTTCATGTAGATTCATTGATTGCTTGTTATACAGCTTTGACGATGCTTCAAATGAGAAAATTCGAAGCTTTAATTGAAAGATAGATAAGTGAAATCCGATTTTTTAAATGTTTAATTATTTGAAAATGAAACTCGTAACTTATATCAAAATATATATTAAAGCTACAAGAAAGAATTTAAAGTGATAAGGAAGAATCATTCAACGGTGGCAAGAAAAGGAAACGATGCGAGGAAACTGTTTATTTATGCAACTGTTTTGGCTAAAAACATGAACGAGTGGGAGCTGATGTTGCATACAGAGAGAGAGATGGAGAGAGAGAGAGGCAGTTTCAGGCACACAAACACACACACACGTTCAAGCACATACAACCATGTACTTGCATGCAGTGTTATGATAATTGATTGAGAAAATACAAGTAAATGAAATGTCAGCCGATGACAGATTAGGAAGAAATTCATTGTATAAGAAATACATTAAAAAACAAAAAACAAACACAACATTTGAAACTTGTAAATGTAAAAACGCGTGTTTGTAGTAGTGGTGGGAGAAGACAAGAGAAACACATGGAAAATAAAGAGACTGTGCTTGTATATATATATATATATATATATATATATATATATATATATATATATGTGTGTATATATATATGGATGGATATGTGTGTAGACATGAGAAAGCGTGAGAATAGGGAATATGGAAGCATATGTGCTAAATGAAGATGAACTATGTTAAAAACTGACCTCGTTATTAAGTTTTAAATAAATATAATGAGATAAAGCATCAAAAGCGAAAGAAGCAAGAAAAAAAAATCGTTAGAAAGCGTTACACACGCACGCACGCACACACACACACACACACACACACACGCACACATGACACATGGAATTGTTTTAAGTAATAATTGCTTCCTTGCGGTTTAAAGATACCAAAAGGTATGAAATAGATACAGTAAACCGATTCTCCCTAAGCATATTACTGGTACTTTACTGAATCTACGGAAGGTGTCAAATGCATTTTCAGTTTCGACAGATAGGTGGCAACTCAGGATAAGAGTATGGTGCCTATGATGTCATTGCTGAGCACTCAGATCGTCTTCCTGTTCAGGCATGATGATAGTAATACAAATACATGGAGGCAGCGAGCTGGCAGAAACGGTAGCACGTCGGGCGAAATGCTTAGCGGTATTTCGTCTGCCACTGCGTTCTGAGTTCAAATTCCGCCGAGGTCGACTTTGCCTTTCATCCTTTCGGGGTCGATAAATTAAGTACCAGTTACGCACTGGAGTCGATATAATCGACTTAATCCGTTTGTCTGTCCTTGATTGCCCCTCTGTGTGTAGCCCCTTGTGGGCAGTAAAGAAATAGGTATTTGGTCTGGAATCTTAAAGAACTGTCCTAAGAGGATCTCTTTCAGTAAGAAAGAAAAAGGTTTATAGGGGAAGAATAAAGACAAATAGGGAAAGAAGAGTCAAGGAATTCTCTCACTGCAAAGAAGTTGGTAGATATGATGTTTTAGCATTGTATTAATGGTGTTGCCCATTTGAAAATATTAAAGTCGAAGGTCGAAGAATTCGCCATGGTCGAAAGAAATATTAAGCAATGAATACGCTGTTATCAAGAAATATATGAAGACAAGAAGGTGAGGACTCCGACACAATTCTACATCTTTTTCAAGAAGGCAAATGATCTTCTTCGTCAACCTCTTCATTTTCAACTCCATTATTCCATTAGGCAACAAGACTCTTTCTCCAAATGTTTATGTATCAGATATCATTGTTGGGAAGTCAATAAATTTTAAGTTTTCATAGACATAAATTTCATAACAGTTATGGCTGCTACATGCTGGCCACTCAAATGTACTTTTTGTTCTTTGCAAATTTAAAAATTATCACTACAGCGGCTGAATCCAGCGGTGAATATATTTTACGACAATAACTTATTGATTTTTTTAAAAAACTATTTTGGCTTCCTTCGCTTTTGTATTGCACACACTTTATTAATGTGTTTCACAAAATGTGGCGAGCTGGCAGAATTTTTACTGTACTGGACAAAATACTTAGCGTCTTTACGTTCTGAGTTCAAATTCTGCCGAAGTCGCTTTTGGCTTTCGATAAAATAAGTACCACTTGAGTACTGGTGACGGTACAATCGACGAACCCTCCTCTCCAGAATATTCAAACCCTTGTGTCTATCGCAGGAAAGATTAATGTGCTTCATAATCAATCATATGATTTAATCGTCCTCTCAATCTCTAATCAGCCTTGGATAATATAATTATTTCAAATTTTAGCCACACGGGCAATCTGGGGGACGTGGGTATTATTCGATTACATCTACCCCAGTGTTCAATTGGTACTTAATTTATCGATCCCGAAAGTCTACCTCGGTGGAATTTGAACCCAGAACGTAGCGGCAGACGAAATATTGCTAAGCATTTCATCCGGCGTGCTAACGATTCTTCCAACTGAACTCCTTGGGTAATCTATTATAATAATGAGCTTGTTTGTAAGTTTGTCCAAAATCATGCAATAAGGGAGTAGCAGAATAAGGAAGAGTAAAAAAAGAGAAGAGACAACACGACAATAACAATGAGAGAGGGAGTGGTATCAAACAGCGCCTCTCGCTTTCTGTCTCAAGAAAAACCATTTCACTTTATTGATGAACGCTGCCTCACTCTCTTTCTCTTACTCTCTCTCTCTCTCTCTCTCTCTCTCTCTCTCTCTCTCTCTCTCTCTCTCTTCTATCTATCTACAAACGCATACACACACTCTTTCCCTTTTTCACTCACTCTCCCTCTATTTATCTCACCCCCTCTCTCTCTCTCTCTCAACAATAACATTTTCATTTTTATTCTATTAACGCTGATTATTTTTCCTGGTAAACATTAATAACAATATATAAGATAAGTAAATAAGATTTTTGCCCCTCAAGATTATTTTTTTCTTGTATCTCTATGAATGTTTGACTGTTCTGGAAGACCTTTCTGTTTAAAAGGTTGCAAAGTTAATAGAATATAAGATAAGTAAATAAGCAGTAATTTTTTAAGTCATAAAAATAAAAAAATATTGTCTATTCAAAGATAGCTTGATAATATTGTCTGTATAAAAGGAAGGTAATTATAAATATTTACAAATACTTGCCGACACAGCGATGTTTGTAAATATTTATTAATGAAGAATTTTGTCAAGACGGTGAAGTTTGTCTCCAAGATCTTTTTTCCGTTTCAGACGGTAAAGAGAGAGAGAGAGAGAGAGAGAGAGAGAGAGAGAGAGAGAGAGAGAGAGAGAGAGGGAGAGACAGACAGACAGACAGACAGACAGACAGAAAACGCGTGGACGTTGCTGGAAAAAAATGTCTTGTGTGTTTGCCATTAATGTAATCCTGTCTAAGTTTGGACTTTGTATGGTTACGTATAGAAATATAAACAAACTACACACACACACACACACACACAAATATACTCATTTATTTTCAAGTCTGTGTTTCGTTGTGGATGAGTATATTTTATACTCATCCACCTGCCATGTAGAATGAATTAGACAGAAGGCGATGGTTAGCCGGAGAGAGAGAGACAAAGGCGAAGAACAGCCAGTCTCACTCAGGAAGAACTGGACGCAAGAAGATTAAATAATTCATTAAGGTTATTAAATCAATCACAAGAAGTGAGACAAGAGAGACGAGCACAAGGCGCCAGAAGACGGGCTCGAAGACGTCAATATGAAAAAGAGCACCTAATTGCACAAGGGAGAGATATCCAAAAGGAGCATCTAATTGCACAAAGGAGAGATATCCAAAGAAAGAGAGAGTAGCACAAAAACGCGAAGATGAAACAAGAGAAAGCAACAGTGAGGAGAGAATATCTAAGAACGAAGGCGACAAGATGAAACGGAAGACGAAGCAGTACAAATGAGAGAAATCAAAAGAGAGATGAGAAGAATGGAAGAACTAATTAGTACTTAAACGGACCATCCGAAGCAAGGCGAACTCGTTGCTGGTAGGGTTTTCACTTGGAGCAATTACTGAGATAAAGGTTGTAACGTTTTTATTAATTTTATTTTCCATATAATTTTCATGCCTCCATCTCTGGCGGCATGAGCACACTAGTATAATAATGTTTAAAAGTTTGAGTCGTTTCACAAAGGATGAATAAAAAGGATATAAAAAGAAACACGTGAGATACTTCTAATTATCTTCTTATCAAAACCTTATCAGAGGGCACACGAAGAGTCAACGTAAGACTACTCACAAGAAGACAACACACACACATCTACACACACACATCTACACACACACACATCTACACAAAGTAGTACAATGAAGATTGGGAACCGTTCCAAAGATTCTCCATTTTAGCCCCCTTCACCTTGCAGCATATATACTTACATACATGCATCCACACATACGCATATGTAGTCACATATACGTATACCTCTAGATAAAATATTTATCAAAGAAACTGATTATGTCATTACATGGTCTGAGATGTCCATTAACAGGTGATTAATAAACATCGCTTTAAAAGCAATGGAGTATGGTGGCGCTGTGATATGCATACATGCACACATGTCTACACATAAATATACGCATACACAGACAAACATGCACGCACACATCATATATATATAAATATATATATATATCATATATATATATATATCATATATATATATATATGATATATATATATATATATGATATATATATATATGATATATATATATATATGATATATATATATATATGATATATATATATGATATATATATATATATATATATATATATGATATATATATATATATATGATATATATATATATATGATATATATATATATATGATATATGCAAGAGAGAAAGACGAGACGGAAAAAAGTTGCTAGAGATAGACATACACCCACACACACCCAGACCCCCACCACCTCCACCCTCACTCCCGCACACATATAAAAAAAAAAAAGATGAAATATTCATGAAATAAAACTTTATTATGATGTTAGATGATCTGGGATATCCATTAATAGGTGATTAATAGGTATTGCTTTAAAAGAAAAATGGCTGACATGATTGACGTTTTTGATATTTTATTTAGTGATAAGTTAGGGGAAAGAGCTGCAGCCGAGACTGAAATTGAATCTGTGCCATATTATCGAGATGGATCTTAGTGTATACGTAATAACATTTGTCATTGCGACATAACATATTTAGTCGTTTAGGAAAAAATATAATATAAGACAAAATGCAAAAGATAAACCAAAGAAAAGCTGGGCTTGTTACGCTTGTATAGGCGCCGGAGTGGCTGTGTGATAAGAGGCTTGTTTCCTAAGCACATGGCTCCGGGTTCAGTCCCACTACGTGGTACATTGGACAAGTGTCTTCTACTATAGCCTCGGGCCGACCAAAGCCTTGTGAGTGGATTTGGTAGATGGAAACTGAAAGAAGCCCGTCGTATATATATATATATATATATATATATATATATATATATATATATATAAGCAATGTTAATTCTCTAAATGAAGTATTAACAGTAACTGCACGATAAAGTGTAGTATATTGCCACTTAAGTGTGGCTGACCCCTAGGGGTGGATGTTACTGTTGCTTTTAGCCCCAGGAGGACATCTCCTCCAGCTGGCTTATCGACACACGACTGTGTCCTGTTTGCCAAGGGAGTTATCCCTCTCACCACGACCAGCAGCACGAACGTATCCGGATTTCAGGGTTATTTCCCTTCTTCGGCGTTCGACAGCTGATGACCTTGGTGAGAGAGAAAAACCTGGCAAAATCTTATATCTTCTTTTCCAGTGACATTCTTCACTGATATTGAAAAGGTGAAAACAAGCAATGTTAATTCTCTAAATGAAGTATTAACAGTAACTGCACGATAAAGTGTAGTATATATATATATATATTTGTAAAAATGAAGTTTGAAAACGCCACTATATAAGATAAATTTTAATTTTCTCAGAGATATTTTACATGTTTCGGTTCTTCTTGAAAAAAGCGAACCTTATCAAAAATACATATTTTTAGAAATGCAATTAAAAGAAAAGTTCATAATTGTTTCTTACTGGTGTCAACAGAGTCCACGTGGAAGCGTTTTATGTGTGGGAACATAATGGCTGCCTTGTGCGTTGACTTGAATCGTTGGCTGTAGCAGTAGTAGTAGTAGTAGTAGTAGTAGTAGTAGTAGTAGTAGTAGTAGTAGTAGTGGTAGTGACCTCGTTGGTAGTAGTGAGTAAGTGAGAGTGACCGTTGGCCGTAACAGCAGCAGTAGTTAATTCCTATTAATTCCAGTTAATTCCTATTAATTCCAGTTAATTCTAGCAGTTAATTCCAATTAATTACAGTAGTTAATTCCAATTAATTACTGCTGCTATCACGGCTAACGGTCACTCTCGCTTACTCACTACTGCCAACACGGTCACTCCTCCTCCTCCTCCTCCTCCTCCTCCTCCTCCTACTACTACTACTATAGCCAACGATTCAAGTCAACGCACAAGGCAGTCAATATGTTCCCACACATAAAACGCTTCCACGTGGACTCTGTTGACACCAGTAAGAAATAATTATGAATGAACTTTTCTTTTAATTACATTTTTTAAAATATGTAGTTTTGATAAGGGTTGTTTTTTTCAAGAAGAACCGAAACATGTAAAATATCTCTGAGAAAATTAAAATCTATGTTATATAGTGGCGTTTTCAAACTTCTTTTTTATAGACATATACCCACTCGTATGCCACCTACACTTTTTATCAATATATATATATATATATATACATATATATATATATATATATATATATATATATATATATATATATATATATATATATATATCGAGTTTATGAGAGGTATTGGTGTCAAGAAGACCCAAAAGGTGTCGGGTAACACTAAGTAAGTGCTATGGATAGACCATGGTTAAGCTCCAGGTTCGATAATGATACGAATGATGAGTCTAACGTGGGTCATGTATTAGCATGCATATATAAATTGACAGAATGAGATTAAAAAATCCAAGGCTGTAAATAGTTTTTTTTAATCTCATTCTGTCAATTTATATATGTATATGTGTATTTGTGTGTCTGTGTTTGTCACCCCCAACATCACTTGACAACCGATGTTGGTGTGTTTACGTCCCGTAACTTAACGGTTCGGCGAAAGAAAACGATAGAATAAGTACTAGGCTTACAAAGAATAAGTCCTGTGGTGGATTTGCTCGAACGTGTCCTAGGTGCACACATAGAAGCCGTCCTTACATTTGATTCATTTAGTTGTGTGACCTTGACCTACAAATAAATGTGATAGCCATCAATATTGAAGAGATGAGGTGCGTTAGATGAATGTCGAGGACCTGTGCTGTCAGAATGATAAATATTGAATTTCTCAGCGAGCTACGACTACCAGAAAACTTCTTAACTTAGGTACAATTCATTAGACACCATATGACATGGGAAAATAAAGATTGAGTAATTGGTGACGACTGGGAAACCGAATGGAAGAAGCATAAAGCCAGAGAAAAAGAGAGAGAGAGAGAGATAGAGAGATGGGTTAGAGGGAGAGTGAAAACATTTTTCAATCTTAATTTTCGTTATGTAAACTAAATATATGATGCTGTCTAATGCAAATGCTTTGAAAGAATCCTTGAAACTTTATAAATGCACATTCAGTGCACACATTCATAAATATTTGGCACCGCCTATTTGGCATCGCTAATTCGTCCTTAACTTACTTGACATGAAATGATTACGTCGTTTCTCTTGTTATAATGTTTCTTTCGTTCCCTCCTTCCCTCATCCTCTCTCTCACTCCCTCTCCCTCTCTCCTATACACACACAAACTCACGCACACTCCCTCTTTCTCCCCCTCTCTCACTTTCGCACTCTTTCTCTCTCTCACTCTTTCCATCTGTATAAGTATATTTGTGTGCACGTGCGTACGTGTGTGTGTGTGTGTATGCATGTGAGAGAGAGAGAGAGAGAGAGAGAGAGAGAGAGAGAGAGAGAGACGCTATGTACGTTTGCCCCCAGCACCAAAAAGTACCGTCACCAAAACAGTTCGAATGACCAGTCATCTGTGCGAAATCGTCGGCGTCCAACAGCTGCGCCCAATCGCCCCGTCCCATTTGTACTCAAACACTGCACGCACTTTTTGTCATAACATTTACAAGAATTAATATTGTACGTGAACAGTTTGACACCATGAATTCTGTTGAGAAATATGTTTTTACATTATTAGTACAAGTAATGGTATTAGCGTTACAAATATGTTGAACAACGTCAAAAGATAAAGATAAAAAAATGAACAAAATGCTGACTATTATCGATCTAGTGCTGTTAACATTAAATACAAGACTGACCAATAATTTTACCTATGCCCTGATCCCTTAATTATTATTGATCTCTCATATGTCATTTATTCATCTTATTTTATTGGTAAACATAATCGTTTCACAGAAAGCATACAGAAAACAAGGCGGTGAGCTGGCAGAAACGTTATCACGCCGGGCGAAATGCTTGGCGGTATTTCGTCTGCCTTTACGTTCTGAGTTCAAATTCCGCCGAGGATGCTGGTATTTTGATGTGTTACGGAGGACTTGATTTTAAAGTGACAGGGAAGTGTTTTGACACTTAAGTTCTTACACCACGAGGAAAATTCCAATCGACTTCTTACACCACGTGCAAATTTCCAGTCGACTTTCAAATCGAACCAAATGATTGAAAAGCATAAAAGATAAAGTTGGAATTGAAAACACACCACTATATTCTATTGTCTACAAACTCAAAACCTCAATCAAACGCAATATGATAAATCGAATTTTACATGACAGTCCCTAACGAATATTCTAGTGAATACAAATCAAATATCGTATTTTATACAACTCTAATGTAACATGTCATATATGTGTATTTACAATATTCCTGCTTTCCTATATTCCATGAGTATCTGTCAATACTGCCAAATATTTTCGCTTAAATATCAATCTTTAAATGTATTCTTGTACAAACCAATTCCCAATATATTGCTGATTAAAAACATATTTAAAACAGTATCGATACGAACCTATCTATATCAATAAAGGTCTACGATTGTTATTTTTAAATGGTTACCATATTTGCAGGGTGATTCAAAGCAACCTAGAGAAATAAGTGAACGAAAAGAAATCTTGGATCTTTGATATGCTTAAATTAAAACAGGAAAGTAAAGAGACGTAGAATGATTGGAGGGAGTGCTAGACGAGTAGTAGTGTTAGTATGGAGTACAGAAACATTGTAACGTACTCTCGTCAAACTATTCTTTCTCTTTCAGCGTTGGTTTCAATCACCCTCTCACTTACACACACTTTCCTACTCATCTATCTATCTTATTTCTTTATTGCCCACAAGGGGCTAAACATAGAGGGGACAAACAAGGACAGACAAAGAGATTAAGTCGATTACATCGACCCCAGTGCGTAACTGGTACTTAATTTATCGACCCCGAAAGGATGAAAGGCAAAGTCGACCTCGGCGGAATTTGAACTCAGAACGAAATACCGCTAAGCATTTTTCCCGGCGTGCTAACGTTTCTGCCAGCTCTTCCACCTTATCTACTCGTCTATCTATCTATCTATCTATCTATCTATCTATCTATCTATCTATCTATCTATCTATCTATCTATCTATATCTATCTATCTATTTATTCGTACTTACATAATGAGAGAGAGGGAGAGAAAGTATGAGAGAGTAAATGCTGACAAAGAAAGAGTTGGACAATATATATTTTCAACGTTGTCATTATTGCTTTTCATCTTTTCGGGGTCGATAAAATAAGTCCTAGTTGAGCCCTCCCCCCAAATTTCAGGCTTTGTGTTTATAGTAGAAAGAATTATTAAAATCCGGTAGTTAAAATTCTGTACAGCGTTTCAAATAGATAGGAAATAATTTATTCTTTCATGTTTCTACTTTTAACTTTTTTATATTTCTAAATAATCAGCTATTGTGCTTTCAAAATCGAACATAATTTTCATAATGTTTTGAATATGTTTAAAATTCTTCAAAAATTAACACTCTGTTTCAGAAATCATAATCTCTGAATATATTAGAATTATGAACAAATCTAAATATGAAACACTGAACGAAATATTATTTATTATTTTCCATGGTGTTTGGACCTGTGTACTTGCTTTTTGAAGTGCTCTTTTAAACGACAATACTTCAATATAGACTGTATATATAATAGTGTAAATATAGTTGTCACCTGATGTGAAACTTTGTATTAACTTCTTAATGTGTGATCTTTTATTGAGAAATCTTTGTAAATTATTATAGTTGCAACTATCAGCACCTTATCCATGGTCCAACGTAATTCTGAAACCTCAGAACAGTTGTTCTATATGGCTGTGCAATATACTACCAATTTTGTCATGGGAGATGTTCCTTGAAAGATTATGCAAACTGGAACAGTTCCTTGGAAAAAAAAACTGCAGTCTTGTATTTTCCAAAGAAGATGAGGAATCTCTTTGTCATCATTTACTGTACCTTTTCCCCATCCAATCCTCTGCAGCTTTGACAATTAGTAGAAGCGTGTGTCAGAAGATATACTTTATTAAGCATAACAAAAGTTAGAACTCCACACCTAGAGTTTACACTTCTGCCTTGTACAACCAAGCAGTGATCCCCTTTGAAAATACTTCGCAGTCTTTGGTTGGCAAGGATTAGGAACAGTGCAAATAGCGTGTGCTTTAATTGCACTCCTCATGAAGTGGTTTATTAGTGGAACAATATGTCCACCAAAAATACTGATATCAGCCTCAAAAAGTAAATTTTCTTAATGCCTGTGTTGGAACAGGAAAAAAACTTTTGGCTCAATCTAATTTTGGCAAAAGTTTCGCCCCCTAAAGTATATTGTGTCCTTATCTGCATTTGTTGCAACTTTACACACAGGTGTCAGGAGTGTTCATTTTGTTTTCAACTTGTCCCTTAACTTTTCGTTTAATGACAGTCCAATATACACAGGCCCTGAAAGCAAGAGATGAGTGAACTATATATCATAGACATGCATTTGTGATTCTCGATTGCACTATACACCATCTTAGAAGTAACAATAAATCACGAGTAGAATAATAGACTTGTCCCGAGAGTGTTTCAGACAGTTGTCTCAAAGGGTAAAATAACTGATGAGTTGGGACTAAAAAAATTATAATTGAAGACGAAAGGAAAAATTCTACCTTTCTACCATCATGAAGATTGCACTTAATAAAAATGTCGCAGTAACTCAGTTGATAAAAGTTTTACTTCAACTAGAGACAATGCTTAGCAATCAGTTAATACAAGATCAACATACAGCGATGTCAATATGCAAGGCTTATATGTGTCTCTATTACATTCCCTTCATTTTGAAAGGCCGTCTGGCTTTAAACGACATTATATAGTATATAGCTCGCTGTTTTATACTGCAGGATGCTTTCAGAATTGAAGAAATTTTGTCAGTGCGTAGTACTCAGAACACACCATCAAAACAATCACCAAATTGACCTTCTAGTCAGAAATATAGGATAAGCTTCAACGTACCATGATGACTTTTTGCCTCATTAGGGATGCTAACTCCGAAATACAATTACATTAAAGATTATAAGATCGTAGAGCAGAATGATACTGCATTAATGGTTCTAACAACTATAAAGATGCATTCTAAGAGATAAATAAATGGAGTTTGAACATTAAAAGTAGAACTGTAAGCTGTCTTATACTTGTGAATAACAACTCGGGTGATAGTAACACACATGCGTAGGCAAATGATTCTTTTAAAATATTTCACTGAATTAAAATACCTGAGGACGCGCATGGAAATTAAGTAAGTTGTGCTTGTCATTCTACTAAGAATCAATGTCTGTCTGAAGGTGAATCGAAATTGGGATAAAAGACATTAAAATAATGCTAAATATACCTATCTCATTAGACATAAAAAGCAGTCAAGTTAAAATATTTTTGGAGGTTATTGTAAGTGTATTTCAATTTAGTTATAAAGATTCAGATATTTTCAAAAGAAGACGAAAAGAATATCATTACAGTTACATCGTTATCATGGATAACAGTAAGCAATAGACATAGCGTGAGATTTTTGCACGCTAAATTTACCAAATAGTTTCTGTTTCCAGCTGAATCCAGCTCAGTTCACTTAAATCACTTTTAAGCTATAAAAGTGCATGTAAGTCACTTTACTTATATTACTTACTGCTTTGGAAATAAGGTAGCGAGCTGCAAGAATTGTTAGTTTGCTGGATAAAAATGCTTAGCGGCATTTTGTGCGTCTTTACGTTTTATGTTTAAAAATTCGGCGAAGTCGACTTTGCATTTTATCCTTCCGGCGTCAATAAAATAAGCACCTGCTGATTACTGGAGACGATGTAATCGACTCACCTGCACCCTCGATATTTCTGGTCTAGTGCCAAAATTTGAAACCAATATTAGTAATTGGAATAAAATGGATAAAATATGTTTTCAATTACCTTAATTTCTGTTGTTAATGTCTTTGAGAAAGGACTCAACGTCACAAAATCTTATTTCCTTTTTCGTATGTTATTGCGCACTGTAAAAGAAACACACGAAAGGGCCTCTACGTGGTCAATCTTACCCTTAGAAACAGCACTTTGGTGAATTTGTTTTGCGTATATATATATATATATATATATATATATATATAGTGACGATATATAATATATATTTAGTGCATTTCTGTTGTAGATTACGAATAGCCCCCTTAATAATTTATAATTCTCACTTCACCATTTTCAAAATCAGTCAATGTTTTCTATGGTATTCTCTATAAGACTGATAGGTTGAGTTAGGTCCTTTAGCTCTCGGTGACGGAATAATGTGTCACTAATGGAGATTAATCAAATCTGAAATCAGCGGTGGTATGACTCCATCATGCTTGTCGTAGGGACGGAGCTTGTTTCCCTTATCTCCCTTATCAGTCGTTAGAAAAGTACTCCCACGTGGCTAATAGTTATTTTGACTCTTATTTCTAGCAATGCCAGGTGCTCAAGAGCACACTCCTTCACTTTAGTGGCAACTGTACTTATATATATATATATATATATATATATATATATATATATATATATATATATATATATATAAAGTAATTACGTTAATGTCCGGTCATAGAGTGAGCAATGGTTTCGCATCCACACAGACTTTAGCCTCACGGACGTCTCGTCAGACTCTAAAGCCGAAGACAAATGTAATTATCCACCTCTGGGAGGCAGGAACCCGTTACGGCCACGGCCATTTGGTCAGTTGGTCGCCAAAGAATAGAAAGTCCGTTGTCAGTGAACAAGAGTTATTTCTCCCTTGGACCAGCTTTTTGTGTTCTCTCTCTCTCTCTCTCTCTCTCTCTCTCTCTCTCATATATATATATATATATATATATATATATATAATATATACATATATTTGTATATATGTATATATATACATATATATATATATGTATATATGCACACACAGACACACACACGCACACGTTTGCATGTATGTGTGTATGAAAACTTAAATATTTATATCATGTCAAATTAAGTTAGACAGATGCATTTGCTTGACCAATCGCGATCATATCAAGACATGCATCATTAAGTGGCAAGTCGTATTGATTCAAGGAAATAGAGATGATGGGAGATGCGATTTTCATTCCGTTGATAGAGGCATTAGTGTTGTATATGAAATATCAACAGCTGAGAATAGAACCCGTATCCCGTTTCGTCGTCTCGTTTCACTAGAATATTGCCATTTACGAAATATCTACGACCAAGGACTTCTATACTGCTGATCTCACACACACGTAAACACATGCATATATATACATATGTAAACTCAAACAAATATGCAAATTTATGCAAAGTACAGTTTTGTTGAATATATAGATGTGATGTGTAATATGTAGATGACGATATGAGTAAGCTCTAAGTGATTGCTCAAGCTGCAAGAAACAGCAGTCAAACCTCTATCAAGTCACTCCATACCGTCTTAAGAAAGAAAGTTTACAATGACTAATGCATGCGTGGCTGTGTGGTAAGAAGCTTGCTTCCTAACGGCATGATTATGGGTTCAGTCCCACTGCGTGGCACCTTGGGCAAGTGTCTACTACTATAGCCTCGGACCGATCAAAGCCTCATAGTGGATTTGGTAGACAGAAACTGAAAAAAACCCGTCGTGTATATATACACGTGTATATGTGTATATGTCTTTGTGTCTGCATGTCCCACCACCACTGCTTGACAACCGGTGTTGGTGAGTTTGCGTCCCCGTAACATAGCAGTTCGGCCAAAGAGGCTTATAAAATAAGTACCAGGCTTAAAAGATGAGTTTTGGGGCGGATTCATTCGACTAAAGAAATTCAAGGTGGTGCCCCAGCATGACCGCAGCCTAATGACTGAAACAAGAAAAAGATAAAAGACAAGATACCATGACTGATTAAACGGACGTAAGTGTCACGGAAGGAAGGTCTATGATCACAGGTCTGCTCGATCAGACCTGATCTAGGGCGAAGGAACAACTACAGGAACGGAAATTATAAATTTAAAAGAAAATAATCTTCAAGCTAAACTATTGGTAGTTTGTGGTTGAGAATCTAGTTTATGGCTTCACGTGTAGATCCAGCAAACAAAGAACCGTTTGCTTTGTAATTGTTGTGCAATCTTCTCATGTTATAACCGTTCTGTCTTAAGCAATGACCTAAAATCTACTCCTGCTATTGAACTCATTTCTACAGAGGGTCGCCATCTTGAAAATAAGCGCTAGCGTGTTCCGCTTACATTAGAGGCATTTTCTTTCTTCCTATAAGCTTTCAAACAGCAGTTATTGAAAGACCGGATGAAGTAAGATCTTGAAACAAAGCATGAGAATTCGTTTGCTTCCAGCGGGAAATACAAAAGCTATTGTCCAGTTCAATATTGAACGGGAGAAGTGAATAACTGTTGTCACTTATTCACAAACCCTCGCTTACGTGTAAGTAAGGTGTTCATTTGTGTTAGTATTCTTTGTTACTTTTATTCGCAGCAGCCATTCCATTCTGGCCAGACTAAGGCACTGCCATGAGATGACTTAAGAGGTTTACTTGCAGTGTTATCGAATATAAATTACCATAAAAGAATTTAGAAAGTTTGAGAGATATGAAATAGTTCGTTTTAAAAGCTGAAAAAAGCTATAAATAAATAGCGTGTAAATATTAGATCTATAACCCGTTGGACAGAAAAAGTCGAAGACAGCCGGTGATACTCGAACCCACCCATTCTGTAAATATGACAAACGTTCTATCAAATTGCTGGCCTTGTGTCAAAATTTGAAATCAATAAGGAAATTTAGCCGATCTTCAACAAGTGTTACCCATCCACCAGCCAAAATTTGTTCCTGTTAGGAATCAGTATTTATCGTTTAGCCAGGTGAGCCCTGAATGGTCTTGGGGTCAGCCTTTGACTTCTTCCATCCAAGGGTTTATTTTTGTTACCTAATACTTACACGCTATTGTTCATAGCTTTATCTACTTCGAGTTCTATTATTAAAACGATTTATATGTCAGTGATTAAGTTGTGTTAGTTTTTTCGGGACTGCTGCACTTACGACGTGTCGATATGTCTTAGAATTCGCTTTAGATTAGAATTATTTACTCCAAAGGATTTCATAAAAATAACAAAATTCTCAGACATAGATATACTTCGAATTATAAGTGCAGTTATAACTATATACATGAGCACACGCATATACACACTCGCGCGCACGCGCGAGTATTTGTATATTTGTATGTACGTAAATGTGGTGCTGTCTTATCTATCTATCTATCTGTCTGTCTGTCTGGCTATGTAGTGTAAATATAATGAACAATGAAAAAGGACAATACAGGAAGAAAAAGGTTTAAGAAATAAGGTATTAAGTAGCTTACCGCTTTAATGGAAAGCGAAGCAAAGCACAACAATGTATGTGGATCTGGTTATGTATCTATATTTAGGCGTACATGAGTAATACAATCAGTTCAGCCGTTCGCCTGTACGTTCAATGTTGCCTTAATTGCCTTTGTCAATGACTGCATAGAAAACTTAGTAAATCTTGTCAACATTTAATATGTGTTAATTACAATAGGTTTCATATCACACTCAACAATAGAAACAATTTGCTAACAGACAGGCTAAATAAATCGATACATAGGAACCATATAGCATAATATTGGCGGAACAAAATTGATTATATCACGCTGGAGTGTAAAGGCGCGTGGCCTAGTGATTCGAGTGTCATATTTGTAGTTTCGATTCCCGGACAGACCCAGTGGTGCGTTACATGTTCTTGGGCAGAACGGGTAATTTCACGTTACTCCACTCATCTGTAAGTAATTGACTCTGCAAAGGTCGAGCGTTCCGTCCAGGGGGATGTTATGATCACGGTCGCTTATAAGCTATGGAAACCAGGTAACAGACGACCAGTCCTAGGACTTGAGAAAGTATTTCCTTACAATATACCCGAGTACAACCCCAAAGGTGAACATTGCCGAATGCCTTACATGAACGAATGCTTAAGAAATTTGCTTTGCAATCTCGAAGTTCCAGGCTTGATCACTCTGAGTGACATATTGCCTAAGTGTCTTTTATTTTAATGCTGGGTCGACACAAACCATGCTGCGCAAACCCAACATATGTCACGCACCCTACTGAGAACTTAAGGCCAGTTCACAATTTGTAGATATAAAATACTTTGAAATAAACGAGTCAATAAAGGATCATCTATGTAGTTGCCCAGTATACTAGAAATAACAACCAAATATGCACCCTGTCTCAAACGCCAATCATATTTTTTAAAATATCTCGTTTATTGAATAGTGTTTGGTAGATTGCATGTTTAAGCTGGAGTTTGACTATGATTTCGAAATTCCGGCTTGCTCGACTTGGTCCTTGCCAAGCCAAAAGCTGATAAGGGTGGTTTCCAGGATTCTCTGGTGCATATATTCCCCACTGGATGAGAGGCCGGTCGGTCGCAGGTTTACTCATTTTTGCCAGCTGAGTGGACGAGAGCAACGTGAAATGAAGAGTTTTGCTTAAGAATACAACGCATCACCCGGTCCGAGAGTCGAAACCGCAACCTTATGACCATGAATACAGCGCCCTTATCTCAAACCCATACGCCAACACATATATACAGAGAGATATATGTGCGTGTATGTGTATACGTGCATGAACTCTTACAAGCATACGCATGCATATATTTATATGTTATATGATGTTTACCAGTGTCTTTATGCGCTAAATAATTACGTTTGTTGTATTGGACTGTTTTATAATCTGAATGAGAGAGAGAGAGAGAGAGAGAGAGATGACAAAGAGACGTGAGAGAGAGAAAGATATGACAAAGATACTTGAGAGAGAAGATGAAATTTCGGAGTTAAAGTGTGTCTGTAATTATGATTTGTTAACTTTCTCCACGAATAAACTATTTTCTTTTCTACCCTAGGCACAAGGCCCGAAATTTTGGGGTGACTGGGCCAGTCGATTAGATCGACCCCAGTATGAAACTGGTACTTAATTTATCGACCCCAAAAAGATGAAAGGCAAAGTCGACTTCGGTGGAATTTGAATTCGGAACGTAAAGGCAGACGAAATACTGCTAAGCATTTCGCCCGGCGGGCTAACGTTTCTTATTTCTTTATTGCCCGCAAGGGGCTACACGCAGAGGGGACAAATAAGGATAAGCAAAGGGATTAAGTCGATTACATCGATCCCAGTGCGTAACTGATACTTAATTTATCGATCCCGAAAGATGAAAGACAAAGTCGACCTCGGCGGAATTTGAACTCAGAACGTAACGGCAGACGAAATGCCGCTAAGCATTTCGCCCGCCGTGCTAACGTTTCTGCCAGCTCGTCGCCTTAATAAACTATTTTCCTGAGAGAAAGAAAATACGACTGGAAATACGAAAAAACTGAAAAACTTGATGCATAACATGCTTAGATATGTAAGGAGCGGTTGTTGTCTGCAGACGATAAAGCATTTGGGTGAGGAAACCTAATACACAAGGAGAAATAGGATTTAGAGCTGAACGAACTAAAGTCAGACGTTGCGCTGTATGTTTAATCAGGCAATAAAAATTACCAACAAAAATGTGGTTGTTTGTTTTTGCCTCTCTTCTCAAAGGATTATTTTTCTTTCAAACTATTTTTGGAAGATATAAGCGGACCTGCAGGTATTAAGCTAAAACTTAGAAATCAGCCAAACTAACAGTTAGACTACGAATTTTATTCAATAGCATGGATCAATGGATATGGCCTTGTTTTTCCATTGAATTGCTATAGCATATGGTTTTTGCGCCAAGTTGGTAACATATTTTGACATGTGAGACGGCTCTTAACGCACAGTGATATCTTTTACATAAAACAATATCATTATAAAACTGCGTGACAGATAAATGACTTCTTTGGATTGGCTGCAAACATTTACAGACAAATTGTATATTGTACACCTGCAGAACATTTATCATTTATTGAAGACATTAAAATAACAAAAAAAATTGTCAAAGCATGGCTGTGTGGTTAAGAGGTTTGCTTTTGAATGCATCGACTCCTGCACTGGATTGGCACTAATTTTATCCACCCCAAAACGTCGAAAAGCAAAGTCGACCTCAGCGGAATTTGAACTCGGAAAAGTCGATATATATATATATATATATATATATATATATACACACATACATAATACCACTAAGCTTTATGTGTGGAATGCTAATAATTCTCATAGCTCACTGCCTTATATTGGCTTCAAATTTTGACACAAGGCCAGTAATTTTAGGGGTGGACAAATCGATTACCCCCAGTGTTCAACCGGTACTTATTTTATTGACTTCGAAATAATGAAAGGCAAAGTCGAACTCAGAATATAAAGACGGACGAAAAGCTGCCAAGCATTTTGCCTGGCGTACTAAAGAGTCTGTCAGCTCACCGGCCTTTTGCCGCTTTGTATTGAAGTATATTAACGCGTTATAATACAAATTGTTTCGTAGATGAGGTTCGCTGAGAACGTATCTCTTGAAGATGAACACTGACATTTGTGAGTAAACGTGAACAGATGAATTTAATTGAAAGTTGGATATAAAATAGATTATTCCAAACGTGATTGGGAAATGAGTATACACGAATTGAAATGGATTGAATAGATAAAAGAGAGCCTTAAATGCGAATGAAATAAAACAGCGAATATGGCTGAATAAGGTGAGACATAAAAGAAATCATAAATAAATGAAACCGAAATGGAAAGAGGAAATATTAAACAGGTTAGAAAATAATAAGGTAATAGATGAATGTAAAACTGATTTATTTTCATTCAGTACAAGGCCAAACTTTGTAGCCAAAAAATATAGTCATTGGAACCGACCTTAGATGAATATAGAAGTCGACCCCGACAGAAATTGGCCCTGAAATATATAGCAAGGAAAATAATAAACTGTAATGTATGTATTTTTATTCTGCGTTAACTAAGGTTTCTACCACCTAACCGAAATATTTTCCTTCCTGTTTTTGTTTTTTGTTTTTGTTTCTTCTCATTTTGTGACTTGCATTACCTTTAGATATAATATACAGGGTGTCCACAAGGTCTGGGTACATGGGGATTAACACATACTTTAAGAAATTATTATTTCTTATATTTAATTGGTTATGTTATGATTTTATTTACTCCATGTACCCAGCATGGCCGCAATCCAAAGACTGAAACAAGTAAAAGATAAATGTTAATTCCTTTAGAAGGGTCAAGAGGATCGGTGTTCAACACCAGCTTCAAGAGTGTTAAACCGATGAGCCGTGGAATCTCTCTTTGGATGAAACGTCAGTTTTTGAAAGATAACTTCCGCCTCGAGAGCTAGAATAAATGAACTGATGAAAATCACAAGGAAATGACAATAGCTGGTACAGACACACAGCTTATGAATTCATTGAGCAATCTAGATAGTTTCGTCTCTAAAAACTTCACGAAGTATATATAAGATAAATGGAAATAAAGAAAATAATGTGAGGCGTTGAAAAGGTAAAAGAAAAAGAAACCAAAGACAAAGATGTCGGTAAAGTATGAAATAGCACAGAAGATCATATACACAGAATAAGATGGAAAATGAGAAGACATTCGGTGGGCGGGAGTAGAATGTAAATATTCTATTACAACTGGTATACGTATGGCTACAGTGGAGGCCCAGTGGTTAGGGCAGCGGACTCGCGGTCATAGGATCGCGGTTTCGATTCCCTGACCGGGCGTTGTGAGTGTTTATTGAGCGAAAACACCTAAAGCTCCACGAGGCTCCGGCAGGGGATGGTGGCGAACGCTGCTGTACTCTTTCACCACAACTTTCTCTCACTCTTTCTTCCTGTTTCTGTTGTGCCTGTAATTCAAAGGGTCAGCCTTGTCACACACTGTGTCACGCTGCATATCCCCGAGAACTACGTTAAGGGTACACGTGTCTGTGGAGTGCTCAGCCACTTGCACGTTAATTTCACGAGCAGGCTGTTCCGTTGATCGGATCAACTGGAACCCTCGACGTCGTAAGCGATGGAGTGCCAACAACAACAACAACAACAACGTATGGCTATGTGGTTAAGAAGCTCGCCTCAGCCACAGGAGGGTTTCGAGTTCAATCCTTCTGCGCAGCGCCTTCAATCCTGCAATTGACTGGCTTCCTGTTCAAGGAGATGAGGGGTTTGTTGCGATCTTTGTGACTTCCATGTCATACTCACCGTCATTTCGTCTGACAAGTGCTCTGGCTGATTCGATCAGTGGAACTGCATGCTGGTGAAATTAACGTGCAATTGGCTGAGTACTCCACAGACACGTGTGCCCTTAAAATGTAGTTCTCAGTGAGAGTCAGCGGGACACAGAATATGACAAGGCTGGTCCTTTAAAATACAAGCACCACTTAATATTTGCCAGCTGAGTAGATTGGAGCAACATGAAATAAAGTGCCTTCCTCATGAGACACAACGGACCGCTGGGTATCGAACACATGACTTAATATTGTGAGCCGTAAACCCTAACCACTAAGCCACCCGTTTCCTACGCCATAGAAACCGGGTAACTGGTTTTATGTGTACTAGGGATAGAGAAGAAAAAAGGAATAAAAACCTTAGAACATTAAAGGTACAAAGGGGAAGATGTCCCTTGCAATACATAGTTCACTTTTTCGTTTTCTTTATTTTCTAGGTTTTTAGTGTTAGTGAGTGCAAACAACTTTTCTACTCTAGGTACAAGGCCCGAAATTTTGGGGTGAATGGACCAGTCGATTAGATCGATGAAAGGCATAGTCGACCTCGGCGGAATTTGAACACAGAACGTAAAGACAGACGAAATACCATTAATCATTTCGCCCGACGTACTAACGTTTCTTATTTCTTTACTACCCACAAGGGGCTACACGCAGAGGGGACAAACAAGGACAAAGGGATTAAGTCGATTATATCGACCCCAGTGCGTAACTGGTACTTATTTAATCGATCCCGAACGGATGAAAGGCAAAGTCGACCTCGGCGGAATTTGAACTCAGAACGTAACAGCAGGGTCGCCCGGCGTGCTAACGTTTCTGCCAGCTCGCCGCCTTTAGTGCAAGCATAACTGCGTGGTTAATAAGCTCGCTCTGCAATCAGATGGATTCAAGTTCAATCCTCACACACTTGCACTTTGTGCAAATGTCTTCTCCGAGCCAACCAATGCCTTGTAAGTGAATTTGGTTGACGGAAACTGTGCGAAAAACCATCGTGTGTGTGTATGGGGTCTGTGTGTCTGTCCCTATTATAGCTTAACATGTGATTTGCTGTTGGTTTGTTTACTTCCCCCGTCGTTTAACGATAGCATAAGTACCATAAGTTAAAACACCTAAGGCCGGGGATTGATTTGTTTGATTAAACCCGTCAAGGTATTGCCACAGAATGGCCGCAGTCCAGTGACTGAAAGAAGTAAAAGATAAAAGATATCTAAGGATTAAATGCATGAATATAATTGCACTAACAAAGGCGGAGCACTAGCAGAATCATTAGCACACCGGGCAAAACGCTTTACGTTTTGAGTTCAAATGACACCGAAGTCAACTTTGCCTTTCATCCCTTCGGACGTCGATGAAAGTAAGTATAAAGCAATCACTGGGGTCGATGCAATCGATTTATATCCCTCTTCCGAAATTACTGGCCTTGTGCCCAAACTGGAAACCAATATAATTACACTTACAATATGAAAATGCAATTGAATCTTAAGATAAGAATCTTTTCTACTTTAAGCACAAGGCCCGAAAATTTGGGGGAGTGGGGCAGTCGATTAGATCGACCTCAGTATGCAACTGGTACTTAATTTATTGACCGCGAAAGGATGAAAGGCAATGTCGACCTCGGCGGAATTTTAACTCAGAACGTAAAGACAGGTGAGTTACCGCTAAGCATTTCGCCCGGCGTGCTAACCTTTCTGGGGACTCGCTGCCTTAATCTTAAGATAAGAATGATATTGAACTGAATTGGTGAAGTTAGTCTGAAGTTTCATGGGGTTACTCAAGTGTATAAATCAATCATCGTTTTCGTTAGGTCTCTGCCGTTATAAAAAGACGTAAGATAATGTGTTTATTCTCCATAGAAGCACTCCAGTCTTGATTCACTCATTGGACTGCGGTTATGCTGGGGCACTGCTTTGTAGGGTTAGTCGAACAAATCGATCCCAGTACTTAGTTGGTTATTGTTGTTTTTTTCCTTCTCGGGCCATGCCTAGCTCATGAGGACCGGCTTTCCCACCTTGACGGGACGCCGATTTGTCAAAGGTGAGCTGCTAGATGCAAAAAGAAAGAGTGAGAGAAAGTTGCGGCGAAAGAGTCAGCAGGAGTTCGCCATTACCTTCTGCTGGAGCCACGTTGAGCTTAGGTGTTTTGCTCATAAACACACACATCGCCGGGTCTGAAATTCGAACCGGCGATCTGTCAACCGCGAGTCCGCTGCTTTAACCACTAGACCATGTGCTACCACGTAATTAGTTTAAGTCTGGTAAATACAATACCCACAAAAGCGGCGAGCTGGTAGAATCGTTAGCAGGTCGAGCAAAATGCTTAGCAGTATTTCTTCCGGCTCTTTACGTTCTGAGTTCAAATCTCAACGAGGCTAACTTTGCCTTTCGTCCCTTTAAAGTCTATAAAAATAAAGTATCGGTCAAATGCTGAGGTTGATGTAATGGATTTGACCCCGTATAACAAAATAGCTCTCTTTGAACTCACGTAAAGGACCTGCATCCCCCTTTCAGAGAATGTTGTGGACTTGATCACTGGCGCTCCGTGTTAAGCGGATTCACCATCGTAGAATGAGGAATAGATGTGTCTAAAGCTTGATGATATGAACTTCTGGGTCCACATAATACCTTTTAATGTATAATACAGAAATGCTGCATAGATTCTCAGGTTATTTATTTCGAAAAGGCCAGAAAAAAAGTTATATGTTTCTAACGCAAATTCTAAAGCTTCACCGAGCCGATGCTAAAGACTGGCCTCTCTACTTAGGAGCATGATGGAGAAAAATCCTTTATGTAGGATTGTTGTCTATCGAAGATAAGCAAACCCTACCTTAGAATGTTCAAACTGAAGAAAGTAAACTTTGCGTCGACCCACAGTGCTTCTATGATCCCAAAACTGTCTGTCTTTTAAAACTGTCTTTTAAGACGGTAAGATGAATTCACATGAAAGTTGGCTGCTATTTCTAACAAACCGACTAACTATACAAAGCCTCCTTCAATGGTTCTTAGATTTATATGCTTGTTTCAGAGTAGTAGCAAAAGATCTATCACAAAACATGAACACGTGAGCCTGTGTTCAAGTCCTGGTAGCACAAATTTTACATTTGGCTATTTATTTATCTTCGTTTCTTCTGTTACTTGTTCCTGTCATTCGACTGCGGCCATGCTGGGGCATCGCCTTGCAGGGTACTAGTCGAACAGATCGCTCTCAATGCTTATTTTAAAAATCTGGTACTTGTTTTATCTATCAGTTTTGCCGAACCGCTAGGCTATGGGTGCATAAAGAAGCCAACGTCATATGTCAAGGGTTGAGGAGACAAACGAAGCCGCAAAGACACACAGACAGACACACACACACACACACACACACACACACACACACACACACACACACACACACACACACACACACACACACACACACACATAACTACACAACGAAGTTCCACAGTTTCCGGGGATATAGTGGGATAGGACTCGTAACAATGTGGTTGCAAAGAGTGTTTACTAACGCTGGAAATTTAGAAAATAAAGAGAAAGAAAGAAATGGCCTATACATTGGTTTCAAATTTTGGCACAAGGCCAGCAATTTCGAACGAGGGGAGTAAGCCGATGACATCGATCCCGGTACTTGAGTCTACCCCCGAAAGGGTAAAAGGCTAAGTGGAGCCCGGTAGCATTTGCACTCAGAACAATATTGGAAGAAATGCCCCTAAGCATTTTTTTTCCGGCGCGCTAACGATTCTAACAGCTCACCGCCTTGAAGAAGTGAATCATATATTGGCTTCTAATTTTGGCACTAGGCCAGCAATATCGGGGGAGGGGATAAGTCGATTACGTCGACCCACAGCGCTCAACTGGTACTTATTTTATCGACCCAGAAAGGATGAAAGGCAAAGTCGACCTCAGCGGAATTTGAACTCAGAACGAAGGGAAGAACGAAATGTCGTTAATTAATTTGCTCGGTGTGCTAACGATTCTGCCATCACGCCGCCTTAGAGCAGGGAACAATATATTGCAAGGTCCTACTGTCTATGCTACCTTTAGAGTTGTAAGTTGCCATATTTTTTTTAGCCCTAGAACTAATAAGGCCTGTTGCTTGGTTTCTGTGGTATAGAAGTGGCCGAGATCACAAAAATCTCCTTGAAAGGGACACCAGTTCGTTACAGGGTTCGAATCCAGTCATTGTTGAAGAAGAAAGAAAGAAAGAATAGTTGTTACCTTCCCGAGCCGTGTCAGACTCATAAGGGCTGGTTTCCCGGTTTCAGTGGCGTAGAAATTCCCCACCTGGACAGGACGCCGATCCGTCGCAGGATTACTTATTTTTGCCAGCTGACTGAACTGATGGAGCAACGTAAAATGAAGTGTTTTGCTCAATAACACAAAGCAACACCCGGTCCAGGAATCGAAACCACAATCTTAAGATCATGAGTCCAACACCCTAACCACTAAGTCACGCGCTTCCACCTCATTACTGGGGGAAGGACGAAAGTCGGTTAAATCCCCCCCCCCCCCAGTACTTTGCTGCTACTATATTTTATCGACCTCGAAAGGACGAAAGGTAAAGTTGACCTCGGTGGGATTTGAACGCACAATGTAAAGAGTCGGAAGAAATAACGCAAGATATTCTTCAGACAATCTAACGATTCTCTAACGTGAAGAGCCAGAAGAAATGCTGATGAGCACTTTATTCGACGCACTAGCGAAATTTTTATTTATTTTACTGATACTTTATTTTATCAATCGCGAAAGGATCAAAAGTAAAGTTTGGCGGGGTTCGAACTTAGAACCTACAGAACCAGAAAAAATGCTGCTAAGCATTTTGTGCAACGTGCTAACAATTCTGCTGGCTCGCCGCCTCATTGTTAACGCATTTTGATTGGTGAAAAGCTTTTTGTACATAAATTATCTTTACGTTATATCGTTTCATATTCCTCAGCCAGGAACAATATATTTTTAGTAGTTACAATGTATATGCTTACAGGAGCGAGACATAGTTCAGTACGATATTACTGGTACTCTTCACAATGAACCCGGAATAATGACTGACCAGGTCTACACGTGTATTTCAACCTAAAATGCAGAGAAGCTAAACTAAATTCTACAAAACGTTTAACACATTGTTAACCAAGCCCATTTTTGCGCCATATTCGCTTTTGCAGCGGCGGTTTCATTTTTTTAACCACATACATACACGTACGTATGTGTATGTGTGTGTTATCGGTCTCTATATAAACTACTATCTTGATTTATTGCATGGGTGTCAGCGGTGACTCCTGCGGACGAATGAATAATACATTCATTCTGGACCGCAAAAGTCACCAGTGATATGTTAAAAAGTTTTTAAATGTGTATTATAGTCTATTATACTTCCATTTATTGATTTGTTCTTCATTTATTTATGATTTTCCACCGACAGATTATATTTTAGATTATATAAGTCTTAATAGCTTTTATTTTTCACAAAAAATTATCTTATGGAAGGCAGCGCATCCAGTGATGGAGATGACATTGACTTGTATCCCTTCTGATATCTGTATTCAGTACACCTCCAAAATTCGAATAAGGTAGTTAGTTTCAACCACATTGGTATAGGGTTCTATAAAAATACAGGGCACCACTAAACGCAGTCATTGGTGACTCCTATGGTATATTAAGGATGTAGTCAGCAGTGACCCTATTGTGTGCCAAGTCTTAAATCCAACAGCTTTGACCTTTTGTGAACTCATGATTTCATCATTGCTTGTTCTTTAACCACAAGTCAGTTATTGATTCTGAAGGAACAAGGCTATGACACAAGGGATTTCAGCCGTGACCCTCTCGTCTTTTTAGGGATAACTAAGTTTACGTTGTGCAATGTATACCACTTACTACTATCTCACGGCTGCCATCTGGCGACAATTAGATGCTAACCATATGATTTGGTTAATCGTTTCTACTCTAGGCACAAGGTCTAAAATTTTTGGAGAGGGAGGCCAGTCGATTAGATCGACCAGTATGCAACTGGTATTTAATTTATCGACGCCGTAAAGCTGAAAGGCAAAGTCGACCTCTGCGGAATTTGAGCTTAGAACGTAACGGCAGACGAAATATCGCTAAACATTTCGCCCGGCGTGCTAACGGTTCTGCCAGATCGTCGCCTTATATGCAATTCTCTTTGAATTCATTACAAAGAACTCATCACATGTTACGGATTGTTGTCTAGGGTGAGAGAAAAACAAAGTTGACCACAGCATTCAAATATCTTATACTAGACACAATGGGGCGAGAGAACAAAACAGAACAAAAATGTTGAACTATTTTTCGTTGTTCGCTCAATATTTGAAGAACTTTTATTGTAGATGGGTGTAAGGAATGGAACAATCCAAATGAATTGTTGGTATTTATTTAGTTTCTAATTATGGCACAAGGCCTGTGAT
>NC_142934.1:10048946-10083946 GCF_046866305.1 Octopus bimaculoides | reverse complement strand
TGTATACATATATGTATATATATGTATATATACGCATGTATATAATATAAATATATGTATATTAATATAAGTATGTGTGTGTATACATACATATATATATATATATATATATATATATATATATGAATATATACGGTAATTTATATATAGTATGTAAATGAATATGAATGCGTTTATAGCTCCGTGTTATAGACACACATACATATATATGCATGCATATGTGTGTAAGTTTTGTGTGTATATATATATATATATATATATATATATATATATAGAGAGAGAGAGAGAGAGAGAGAGAGATGGAGAAGGAGATATAGATAGATAGATAGATAAATACACACACATCATTTGTAAATATATATGCATATATATATATATATATATATGCTAAGCGGTATTTCGTCCGTTTCTTACGTTCTGAGTTCAAATTCAGCCTAAGTCGACTTTGCCATTGGGGGTCACTAATATAAGTAGCAATTGAGCATTGGCGTCGATGTAACCGACTAAACCGCTTCCTCTGAAACCACTATATCACACACACACACACACACATATATTAATGACAGTTTTGTCCTCATGTCCAGTACAGAGTGACAACCAGATAACACCGTTAGTAGGAGGAGTTCGAAAGGTGAAATTTGGGAGCAAAGTGTAGTGTGGGAAAGAAACAGGGGACGCTAAGCTAAGAGAAATTGAGAGAAGTTACTATGGGCTGGCGTTAAGGCACTTGTGAACGTAATAGGAGGATGACAGCATGAATGAAGAAGTAGAAGAAGGTGATAATTGAGAAATTAGCAATTAGCGACGGAGAGTCGAAAAGCAAAAAATGAAAAAAATGACGGAGTTGAAAAATGAAAAAGTGAAAAAATGGTAAAGTGAGGCAGGGTAAAATGGGAGAGCTTTTAATAGATTACATGAACTGTGAGGAGACCCTTTTTAGATTACATGAACTGTGAGGAGACTTTTTAGATTACATGAACTGTGAGGAGACCCTTTTTAGATTACATGAACTGTGAGGAGACCCTTTTTAGATTACATGAACTGTGTGGAAATCTTCGTTTAAAATTCCAGAAGGTTTTTTTTTCCCCCTCCCGAGAAATATTTTTCTTTTAAATTCTAAAAGTTCACATATCCCAGTCTCTCCTACTAATGACGTTAGCCTGTTGTCTCTCTGTGCTAGACCACAACTATTTTGCCTGAGATTCCCCAACGCAAATAAGCTGTCCTCAATTATTTTAATGCACGTTCTGAGAATTGCATCATTCCTATTTGATATACATTCCCTGCATTAGCGAATTGCTCCTTTAATAATTGCCCGAGGTATAACCAATCAACTTTTCATTAATTAAACGATATAACTTTACACAACAATTCGGACACTATGCTAACCATGAAGTGCTGCCGAGGTGATCGTCTGAATTTTACATAACCTTTCAATTATATATATATATATATATATATATATATATATATATATATAGGCGTAAGAGTGACTGTGTGGTAAGTAGCTTGCTTACCAGCCACATGGTTCCGGGTTCAGTCCCACTGCGTGGCACCTTGGGCAAGTGTCTTCTACTATAGCCTCGGGCCGACCAAAGCCTTGTGAGTGGATTTGGTAGATAGAAACTGAAAGAAGCCCGTCGTATATATGTATATATATTTGTATGTGTGTGTATATGTTTGTGTGTCTGTGTTTGTCCCCCCCAACATCGCTTGACAACCGATATTGGTGTGTTTACGTCCCCTTAACTTAGCGGTTCGGCAAAAGTAACCGATAGAATAAGTACTAGGCTTACAAAGAATAAGTCCTGGGGTCGATTTGCTCGACTAAAGGCGGTGCTGCAGCAAGGCCGCAGTCAAATGACTGAAACAAGTAAAAGGGAGTAAAGAGAGAGTATATCTATATAATTTCATATATAATTTCCGGGAACATACTGGACGATGATCGCGACTCGGCGCTCTCAACTAGCCTTTTCTTCTGCAGGATGTCCGGCAACATATTCTTGAATTATTTGCGTTGCCTTTGCTTCACCCAGACTGTGTGTGACCTTTTCTCGTTTATGAGCCTAAAAGTGAATGTTAGTCGTTCTAAATATATTCTCCGATAGTTTCTAAATCTTAAATCAGGTCGATATAACTTAGAGGAGTATGAGTGTTACCAAGAAACACCTGAGTAGTGATAAGATCAAAGAAATCTGTAATCATTGGTAAATATGGTTCTGATAACACCATACCTGATTTCCTTGGTCGTCGGCCATATACAAATAATACATATGTATATATATATATATATATATATATATATATATATATATATATATATATATATATATATATATACTCTTCTTACTCTTTTACTTCTTTCAGTCATTTGACTGTGGCCATGCTGGAGCACCGCCTTTTAGTCGAACAAAAGTGACCCCCAAGACTTATTCTTTGTAAATCTAGTACTTATTCTATCGTTCACTTTCGCCGAACCGCTAAGTTACAGGGAGTAAACACACCAACATCGATTGTTAAGCGATGGTGGGGGGGGGGACAAACACAGACACAAATATATACATTTATATAAATATATGTACGACGGGCTTCTTTCAGTTTCCGTCTTCCAAATCCACTCACAAGGCTTTGGTGAGTGGCCAGAGGCTATAGTAGAAGACACTTGCCCAAGGTGCCACGCAGCGGGACTGAACCCGGAACCATGTGGTTGGGAAGCGATCTACTTACTATACAGCCACTCCTGTATGTATGTATGTATGTATGTATTCATGAGTGTGTGCGTGTGTGTCTATGTAGTGTGTATGTATGTATGCTAGAACTTCGATCCAATGTACTTAGCTAAGTACATTGGCATAGAAGCCTAAGCTTTTGAATCACTGTTAGAACTCTTCTATCGCTATTATACACCAATCCCACACAGACAGACAGAGATGGAGACGCAATGACAGAGTAACTCAATCACTCGCTCACCCTTACTCCTACCTTCACTCAACCGCACCGATCCTCCCACTCATATCAATAAGAGCATCCTCGCACATTGACAGGCAGGCTCAGACACACATCCACTCTCACACACTTTTGCCCGTTCACCCTTATCGTCACAGATACTTGCTCCCCCCCCCCCCGCAAGCAACAACAGCAAGACGAAAACAACAACAACAAAAAGTAACGTTAAAGACTACAAGACGATCAATAAAAACTCTACAATAGCAAACATAACAACAGGCACAAGAAGAAGATGTACAACTGCAACAACAAACACTACAAAATAAACGCTACATAACGATATTAACAAGCTGTACAGTGACATCAATAATGAAATGCTACAATAGTACGTAAATGCTACAAGCTCAACAAAATGGCGCATGTGTGGTTGTGTGGTAAGTGGCCAGCTTCCCCAAAATATGGCTTCGGGTTCAGTTCCTACTGCGTGGCACCTTGGGCGAGTGTCTTTTGCTATAGCCTCAGAGTGATTAATGCTCTGTGAATGGATTTGGTAGACAGAAACTGAAAGAAGCCTGTCCTCTGTGTGTGTATGTATGTATGTGTGTGTTTGTGTCTGTGTGTTTTCTCTGTCACCGCTTGGCAATCGGTGTTGTTGTGTTTACGTTACCGTAACTTAGCGGTTCGGCATTAGAAATCGATGGAATACGTATCAGGCTTTAAATAAATAAAATAAAAAAAGAACGGTGAGCACTGGCGTCGATTTAATGCACCGGGGCCGCAGTCTAATGACTCGAACAAGTAAAAGGTAAAAATAAATGCAACACAACAACGCCACAACAACAACAACCACAACAACAACCACAACTACTCTAACATCAATAACAACATCAATAACAACCACAACATTATCAAAAACATTGCCGCACCAAACGCTAGAACTATGGCAGGTGACGTCTTAAGCCGTTGTTCACAGTTGACAGTTGGTCGGGGGCCTCACGTCACGGGTCTGAGTGCTCAGTTCAGATCTATGTCTGCTGTGGCTCCAACAAGGCCTTTCGCGACACCCTTAAAGCCAGAAACTATTCAGCACCGCCCATATATATATATATGCATAGGGTTGGCTGTGTGGTAAGTAGCTTGCTTACGAACCACATGGTTCCGGGTTCAGTCCCGCTGCGTGGTACCCGAGGCAAGTGTCTTCTACTATAGTCTCGGGCCAACCAAAGCCTTGTGAGTGGATTTGGTAGGCGGAAACTGAAAGAAGCCCGTCGTATATATGTATATATATATATATATATATATATATATATATATATATATGTATGTGTATATGTGTGTGAGTGTTTGTATGTCTGTGTTTGTCTCCCCACCGTCGCTTGACAACCGATGCTGGTGTGTTTACGTACCCGTAACTTAGCGGTTCGGCAAAAGAGACCGAGAGAATAAGTACTAGGCTTACAAAGAATAAGTCCTGGGGTCGGTTTGCTCAACTAAAAGTGGTGCTCCAGCATGGCCACAGTCAAATGACTGAAACAAGTAAAAGAGTATATATATATATATATATATTGCTTATCACAATGTGCTCCCATCTTTCCCTGGATAGCACCCCCTCTTCATGTCTTTTATTTGGTTCCGGAGTTTTTTCTTTTTTAAAAAAAGATTTGTCAGCTCCTTATCGCCTTAAAGGCTTTTGAGAGAAAAGTCACGTACGCGCACAATCTCAAACACCCACGTCTTACCTCAGAGACTCATTCATCCTCTTTATCTACCACAGCAAAAACAGCAACACGTTCGCGTGCAAGCAGATAAGCGGCGGGAATCCAGTAGTTCTCAAACCATCTTTTTGATTCCTAGTTTATTCGGATGCGCATTTATAGCGATTCGATGTTTAAAAATTCCTTATATAAATTCTGTAATCGAATATTATAAGAAAATGTGTTTAAAAGTATAGTTGAATTATTTTGTGTATTGTAGAATGTATAAACAATTTTATTACAAATAAATTTTAACAACGAAATCTTATATGGAAGCCTCTAAGGATCACATGGATCCCGGCTGAGAGCCACTGAGCTAGACAAACTGACAGACAGATTAATACACATTCACCTAAGCTTGTACTCACACGCGGCCTCATGCAATCGCTCACATACGTACAACATTCGCTCAGCAACCACATCTATCTATCTATCTATCTATCTATCTATCTATCTCTACATATATGTATATATTATATATAAAGGGTGGGCGAAAAGTAACGCACCGAAACATTTCCCGTTTCACTTATATGACGTTTCGTTTGAAGAAGTTGCAAGACGCAACGAAAATTTTAGAAGAAAAAAAAATAATAAATGAGTGGAAATCGAACCAGTGCGTGTGTTAAGTAATACGGCACTAAAAGAGAATAACTCTCCTCAGACACAATATTATATGACGTTATTATTGTTAGTATTCATTATGTACAAGCAATGTGTATTCATCATTAATTTTGCTTTGTAATCAAATATAGTCCTGTATATGTAATATATACATGTATTTAAGTTTAGCTTGATAACCAGCTAGATAGATAATAGTCTATAGTGGGGACTGAACCCGGAACCATGTGGGTGCGGAGCAAGTTTCTTACCACACAGTCACGTCCGCGCCTCTCTCTCTCTCTCTATATATATATATATATATATAGATATATATATATATATATATATGTATATATATATATATATGTATATATGTATATATATATGTATATATATATATATACACACCAGATAATTATAGAAATATGTAATCCTTTCTACGGGAAAGGCCTCAGGATGAAAGTTAAAGTCGACCTCGGCGGAATTTGAACTTAGAACGCAGTGGCAGACGAAATACCGCTAAGCATTTCGCCCGGTGTGCTAACGTTTCTGCCAGCTTACCGCCATGCTATAGAAATATATATATATATATATATATATATAACGAAGCATACAAACATACATTATCGACACCGACTCCGACACCTACATACATCCACACACATACTCCTAAACAAACCTACGTCTCAAACTACACCTGTAATATCAAAGTTAGTGAAATGTGTAAGATGCATGTTATGTTGGTTGTGGTTGAGTTTGACAATGGACCAATGAAAGCCGAGTGTTTCTCGATCAGCGTCCTATGAGGAAAGCCGTGTGCCTGCTCTCGTTTCTTTTGCTTTATTGATGCTCGGTGGGAACTCGCCACCCATACTGGCGATTAGGATATTCGTGTGTGTGTGTGTGTGTGTGTGTGTGTGTGTGTGTGTGTGTGTGTGTGTGTGTGTGTGTCTGTGTGTGCGTGTGTCAGAGAGAGAGAGTGAGAGAGAGAGAGAGAGAGAGAGAATGCATGTCTGTACTTGTGATACAAAGAGTGTGTGTTTGAGTGTATGTGTGTATGAGTGTATGTGTGTATGAGTGTATGTGTGTATGAGTGTATGTGTGTATGAGTGTATGTGTGTATGAGTGTATGTGTGTATGAGTGTATGTGTGTATGAGTGTATGTGTGTATGAGTGTATGTGTGTTTGAGTGTATGTGTGTATGAGTGTATGTGTGTATGAGTGTATGTGTGTATGAGTGTGATACAGAGAGTGTGTGTGTGTGTTTGTAGGTGTGAGAGAAAGAGAGAAGGATAGAATATGTGTATCTGCTTGTTTGCGTGTGTGTATGTTTGTGTGTGTGTGTGTGTGTATGTGTAATAGAGTGTGCGTGTGTGTGATAGAGAGTGTGTATGTGTCTGACGTGTGATAGAAAGAGAGAGAGAGAGAGAGAGAGAGGGGGAAAGTATGTGTGTGTATCTACCTGTTTGTATATGTGTGTGTTTTTGTATGCGTATGTTTGTGTGTGTGTATGTGATAGTGAGTGTACGTGTGTGTGAGTGTGTGTGATAGAGAGAGAGAAAGAGAGAAAATGTGAGAGAGAGAGAGTGTGTGTGTGTGTGTGTGTGTGAGGGAGATAGTATGTGTGTGTGTGTGTGTGGGTGTGTGCGGAAGTGTGCGTGTTTGTACACGCGGATGTGCGTGTACGTGTGCGTGAGTCAGTGTATGTGCATATGCGCGTGTGTGTATGCATGCGTGCATGTTAGTTTGTGTGAATATCTGTGTGTGTAAAATATATATGTTATTGCGTGTGTATGAATGTTTGTGTGTTTATGTGTTTGTGTGTTTGTGTGTTTATGTGTTTGTGTGTTTGTGTGTGTACGTGCACGGGCCCTATGTAGTTCTGTAACCTTGCATATGTACACGCTTGTAATATGTGTGAGCGTTTCCAAGTATATCTGTATGTGAAGGACAGAGACAGTGTCTGTGTGTGTATGTGTGTGTGCGTGTGTGTATGTGTGTGTGTGCGTGCATGTATGTGTGTGTGTGCGTGTGTGTATGTGTGTGCCTCTTCGGGTTTGTGCCTGAAATCGTGTCTGCTTTATCGATGCACCAACTGCGCGCGCGGTTCGTATGTGCGTTTCTCCACGAGCAGAGATAAATGCGTGCCCGCGTGCATACACACACACACACACACACACACACACACACACACACACACACACAGACATTCACACCCATACATATGTATCTGTATATATATGCTCGTCTGTGCAGTAGTTCTTGTGTGTGTGTGTGTACGTGTGTGTGTCTGCGTGACTGTTTGAATAGTTTAGTTTGTTTATCAATCAATCAACCCATCTATCTATCTATCTATCTATCTATGGGTGTGTCTGTCTGTCTCTGTCTTTCTCTCTCTCTCTCTCTCTCTCTCTCTCTCTCTGTCGTTTTATCTTTCCTTGCACGTGAAAGAGCGAGAGGAGGGGCGAGAGAGGAGAGAAAGAGAGAGAATGGGAAGAGAGGGAGAGAAAAAGAGAGGGGAAGACAGAGAGAGAGAGAGAGAGAGTACGAGAATGTGTGTATGTGCGTGCGCGTGTTCGAACTTCATCTGTCCCATCTGTGTATGTCTATTCATTTAGTCGTATGTATGTATGTATGTATGTATGTATGTGTGTGTGTATGTATGTATGTATGTGTGTGTGTATGTATGTGTGTGTGTATGTGCGTATTGGCGTGTGTATCTATATTTGTATGTATTATGTATGTATGTTTTTATGTTCATACGAATGGATGTGATGTCTGTATGTGTGTGTGTGTTGTCTAACTCCAAGTCACGCTTCATTAAACAAACATGATCAAAGACACTCTTCTCGTGACAATTACGTCTTTTATTAGGCAGTGTAACCGGGATTACGATATCAAATATGTGTCATGGCGGCCAGCTGCCAGAAACGGTAGCACGCCGGGCGAAATACTTAGTGGTATTTTGTATGTCTACGTTCTGAGTTCAAATTCCGCCGAGGTCGACTTTGCCTTTCATCCTTTCGGGGTCGATAAATTAAGTGCCAGTTACGTACTGGGGTCGATATAATCGACTTAATCCGTTTGTCTGTCCTTGTTTGTCCCCTCTGTGTGTAGCCCCTTGTGGGCAGTGAAGAAATAGGTATTTCGTATGTCTACGTTCTGAGTTCAAATTCCACCGAGGTCGACTTTGCCTTTCATCCTTTCGGAGTCGATAAATTAAGTACCGGTTGCATACTGGGGTTGATCTAATCGACTGCCACCACACCCCTGCCCTAAAATTTCGGGCCTTGTGGCTAGAGTAGAAAAGAATATAAAATGTGTCTGAGAGGGATTTGACTGCTATTTCAGACATATCGATGCATTACGTAAAGATCCTATCTTGACTGGGGCAAGCATGGATAAGCCGTCTGTGACTGTGAGTGTGTGTGTGTGTGTGTGTGTGTGTGTGCGTGACTGTGTGTATGTGTTTGTGTGAGTATGTAAATGTGGATATGTGAGTATATGTGTGTTTGTGTGTATGCGAGTATATTTAGTGTTATATATTTACAAGCGAATGTGTGTGTGTTTGTGTGTGTGTGTGTGTGTGTGTGTGTGTGTGTGTGTGTTCGTGCGTGCATTTCCGTCTATGAATGAGTGTGGATGCTGTTCAGCCCAGAGTAGTCTTGTCGAAGCAGGTCTACGATTGAAAGAGATCCCACAGTAAAGCACCTAGGGCTTCCCATGTCATCACAACAGCTGCTATTTCTAGCAGATCAAGCTACCACCCAGATCTTTCCACATCGACAGTGTTTATGTGTGTTTGGGAGTGAGTATGTAGGTGTTCGTGTGTTTGTGTGTGTGTCTGTGTTTGTGCGTCTGTGTTTGTGTGTGTGTGTGTGTGTGTGTGTGTGTGTGTGTGCGTGCGTGCTCGGGTTTGCGTTCGAAGTGTTATCTATGTGTGTATACAAGTATGTATGTATGTATGTTTGTATATATGTATGTGGCTATGTATGTGTGTATGTATATGTGTATGTATATGCATGTCTGTATGTACATGTGTGTATATATATGTGTGTGTATGTATGTCATTATTCAGTTTATTTCAAGATTCCTTGCCAATAGTGAAAGAACCGGTTTCTAACCTAGATCCAAGGTTCCTTCATTGGAATTTCAACATCAACAACAGGGTATTTTTGTTTGTTTGCTTGTATGTATGTATGTATGTATGTATGTATGTATGTATGTGCAGATTTGTGTGTTTTGTTTTATGTTTGTATTCTCATGCATATGTAGACATGCATGTGTAGATATACTCGTATATATTTAAATGATAAACTTCTAGAAAGTTTTACAGACTTTGACAGTTCCACTGATTGATTGGATCTTCGAATTAGCTTTCTCATTTCTAGTTTTGAGAAGTCTAACTTCTCATGATTGGTATTAAGGCAGTGTGTTACATATCCCAGGGCTCCAATAATTACTGGTATAAACCTGAACTCGCATCTGGATAGAGTAACTGCAGATTTCTCAATAGTTCAGCATAGATATTCTCTTTTTCACTGATCTTCAACTTTATGTTAACATCCACTGGGCAGTTAATTTCCACAACTGGGCACAGTTTCTCTTCCTCTGTCTCAAATCACTATATCAGGTCTGTTGTGCTTACATTTTATTGAGGTCTTCTCTGGTACATTCCACCAGAATTCCATTTTTTTTATTATGAGTGGCTATGGCTTCTACCATACTGTGGGTTCTTGTTTCTTTATCCTCGGAGTTATCGTTCCGATGGATTTCATTATAGACTGTATGTATGTATGTATGTATGTATGTATGTATGTATGTATGCATGTATGTATAGTTAACTATATTACTGAGCATCGGTTGGTTGATGTAACATTTCAATATGATTCTGATGTGGTTGAAGCCAGGAGCGTGAGGATTGTTGGGTTGGGGGATAGTGGCGGATTCACATCAACATCGTAATCATCATCATCATCATCGTCATCATGTCGTCGTCATCGACCTCATCCTCGCTGTCATCATCATCATCATCATCATCATCATCATCATCTATATCACCTTCATCGACACACACACACATGCACACACACACATACGTACATCCATCCATCCAAACGTTATATATATAAATATATATATATATATATATATATATATATATATATATATATATATATATATATATATATATATATATATATATATATATATATATATATATATATATATATATATATATATATATATATATATATATATATATATATTTATATGCGTTTACTCTTTTACTTGTTTCAGTCATTTGACTGCTGTCATGCTGGAGCACCGCCTTAAATGGTTTTAGTAGAAGAAATCGACCGCAGAACTTATTCGTTGTAAGCCTAGTACTTATTCTATCGGTCTCTTTTGCCGAAACGCTATGTTAGTGGGACATAATCACACCAGCATCGACTTTCAAGCGCTGGCTGAGGGACAAGCACAGAATCTGGCTACGGTATGCCGTGCAAGTCAAAATAGTCGTCTTCAGCTTCTAGGTCCTCGCCTAATTGTACTATGTTCAGACTACAATTAACCATTCTATGGTCAGTGCAAGATACTGGAACTTGCATATATATATATATATATATATATATATATATATATATATATATATATATATATATATATATATATATATATATATATATATATATATATATATATATATATATATATATGTATATATATATGTATGTATATATATATATGTATATATATATATATTTTTATGTATATATATATGTATATATGTATTTATTTATTTATGTATATATACATATATATATATATATTTATGTATATATATATATATATATATATATATATATATATATTTATGTATATATCTATATTTATGTATATATATATATATATTCATATATAAATATATATATATATACTGAGTTACCCGTTATATGGCAGGTAAATTAGAAAGCATACTTATGTCCCCATAGGTAATACCAGGAATTAAGTCATGCATGCATGAAGTGATTATAGTTTAACTGTTATCAAATTACTTGGTGCTGATACGAAATTATGGAAGGAATACTAATTTTCAGATGAAAAGTACTTCTTTCTTTAAATGTTATTAAATGATACATTTCCCATTTCTATATTTGCAATAAATATTTATATGTTAATATTTTCTCAATTTTCTCGCTATAATCCCAATTTGCTTCTTCGAAACTCTATCACCACAGAGTTTCATCAAAAGGTATGAAATTTAGAAATAAATGCTGAGGCATCAAATTGTAGTTACACCTCTCTTACCCTCCTGTCTTTCTCTCTCTCTCCCATCTTTCTCTCTCTCTCTTGCTCTTTCTCTTTCTCTCTCTCTCTTTCTCTTTCTCTCTCTGCGTACATATATATCTATCTGTCTCCTCTCATTTCTCTTATGAAAGAATTTTCTCCCAGCGTTCGCTACCTTACTTTCGTGTGACCTAACGACTCTGTCTGTATTCGTTTCGTTTGCTGTATGTCCTGTTTCTGTTACCAACTTTGACCCTCCACAAATCTTGTCGTTCATTGCTCGAAATAAGTATCAGAAGGACTGCCGACAACTGATGAAGGGTCGTTTTTTATGTTACTTGCCTTGTTTACCGTTTGTTTCTCTCGTTCTTTGCGTACCCAACGTTATTTTCGTATTTCATGTTGTTTACGTTTTGTGATGTCCTGTACCCATATATGCATACCTATATATCAGGTCATCCTATAAGTTCTGTCCGATTTTACCTTTTTTAAAATTGAATTAAATTTAATAGTATTTTAGAATCTCTAACGGAATTAAAAATTATTTATATGAATTTGTGTACATTTAAACTAATAAATATTATTTTACAGAATAATAGAATTAAAATTTCTTTGATTAAAACCCTTTCTAACATGAAAGTATCCAAAGAGCATTTGAGCTACATACTGCTTTACGAGTACAAAAAAAGGAAAGTGCAGCCGAGCGACTCGAAACATACACTCAGTTTATGGGAAAGAATGCTTGAATGAAAGAACTTGCAGAAGATGGTTTGCAAAATTCAGAAGTGGAGATTTCAGCCTTGAAGATGAAGATCGAACAGGACATCCAGTTGAGTTTGATGATAAGCTCCTTGAGGCATTACTTGAAGAAAATCCTGCATTATCAGTTGAACAATTGGCAATAAAGCTTAGTTCAAACCATACAACTGTTCATAGTGATCTTCAACAACTTGGAAAGGTTCCTAAACATGGAAAATGGGTGCCTCATGAATTGTCCGAAAGTAACCGCAAATCTCGAGTTCACATCTGCTCTTCTCTCCATTCTCGCGAAATCATTTCACCCTTTTTGCATAGATTTGTGACTGGTGACGAAAAATGGATCTTCTATCGAAATGTTAAAAGTCGTAAACGGTGGCTTGGTAAAAAGGAAAAAGCTCAATCACAACCGAGAAGGGAACTTCATGGGAAAGAGGTACGTCTCTCTATCTGGTGGGATTGCAAAGGAGTAATTCACTTTGAACTGTTACCACCTAATGCAACAATCAATGCTCAAGTCTACTGTCAGCAATTAGAGCGTTTGAACCAAGCTTTGAAGAAAAAAACTTTTTTCGTTGTATTGCGCGTTGGTTTCCTTGTTGTATCTGTTATTTTATTATTGATTTTCTATATTAATAAAGCTATATCCTTTAATTTGCAGCTTTTCTTCACAGAAACTGAGAAGATATATCGCGGAATTGTTATTTTAACAAGTTATATCTATTTAACACCCGAAGAGACGCATCTGAACCGTCGGATGCTCCTGGACCAATTGTTAAAAACCCCACTCGTGAGGCATCGATGCTAGATGTGTCGTAGTATTTATGGTGACTAATAAAACTCTTGTATCTTCCATCTTCCGTTTCACATTAACCAGATACATAACGAACACTGAAAATGACCGTGTTTTACCAGTAAGCTACCAGGTATAAACCATTCTTAATATCTAATACATACATATATATATATATATATATATATATATATATATATATATATATATACTTATATATATATACACACACACACACACATATATATATATATATATATATATATATATATATATATATATATATATATATATATATATATATATATATATATATATATACATATATATATATGTTTTTTTTATATGTTTTCAATATATGCGTATGTGTGAGCGAGTGTGCGTTTGTATGAGTGTGTGTGGTCATATGCGTGTACGCACTTGTATTGTCAGTGTTTTCCTTATATTTCATGTTTTATTTAATCTTTTCTGACGAGTTCTTTGCTGTCGGTTTCTAACAATAATTTCGCACATTCATCATCGACGTCTTTAGATTTTCCTAGTCATATATTTTACATGAAGCAAAGTTGGTTTGTGTAGCTGCTTGTTTACAGCTAAGACTGTCGGTGTGATATCACTAGAGTTTGAATTTTCGATCGTTAGATATAAACATCTTTAGTGAGGTGTTCTTTCTAGAGAATAAATTACGTAATGTTTGTATTTGATTTAGCATTCATGTCGGTGCAGCCATGGCAGTATGGTTAAGAAGCTTGCTTTGCAGTTTAGTGGTTTCATGTTTAATCCTAGTGTGCAGCATTTTGAGCAAGTGTTTTCTGCTACTACCTTGATCAATGCCTTCTGAGTGAATTTGGTAAAGGCAAATTGTGTGGAAGCCCGGCGTACATACATATACACATGCATATATATTTGTGTGTGTGTGTGTGTGTGTGTGTGTGTGTGTGTGTGTGTGTGTGTGTGAAGGCGTATGGCTCAGTGGTTAGAGCGTCGAGCTTACGATAGTGAAGTTGTGAGTGCGACTCCCGGACCAGGCTGCGTGTTGTGTTCTTGAGCAAGACACTTTATTTCATGTTGCTCCAGTTCACTCAGCTGTAGAAATGAGTTGTGACATTACTGGTGCCAAGGTGTATCGGCCTTTGCCTTTCCCTTGGATAACATCAATGGCATGGAGAGGGGAGGTTAGTACGCATGGGCGATTGCTGGTCTTCGTCTCTGCTAGCTTCCCGCCTTATTAGACGTACATATAATTTGACGTATTATTTGACTTCCGGCAGTTTTGCTGCCGCAGCATTTTGAGTGTGCAAGAATCAGCGTGGACTCGCCAACAGTCATAAAATAACATAAAAAGACTTCGAGGAGGATAGCAATCGAAGTGTGTTTTTTTTTTTTCGTTTAAAAGCCTGTTTATTACACCGGCATATCAAAAAGCAATGCACCTACTACTGAGAGACCCGATAATCGATATTTGTGACGCAATCACACCAGAATAGTTTTCTCAATCATTATTGAATATTATTTTATTATGATTAAAGGATGTCATTGAATAAAACTAAGGGTAGGCGGACTATGCGGATCTGCTGGAGAGTGTGGTCAAACCCTGAATGGAAGGAATTGCTTCTGGAAGGTCATATGTATGGCATCAGGATTAGAGTCCTTGCTACACCTCTGGAAAGAGTCAGAAGTGATTGTCGGGGAAATTCATAGCAGAATAATTTCCTCAGCTAGTATCAAATATTTTATTATGTTCAAAGGATGTCATTGAATAAAACAGAAGGCTGATTGAACTTGGATCATCATGATAACAAAGCTCTCGCAAACCTCTAAAATAATCTTTCATTATGTACCCATAGCTAAAAAGAAAGCTTGTAAAATATTAAGAGACCATATACTGAGAACAACTCACAACATTCGCAATAATTAAGGTCTAATTCAGCGCGGTGAACTGGCTGAATAATTAGCAGTCGGACAAACTCCGTAGCGGCATTTCGTCCGTCTTTACATTCTGAGCTGAAATGCCATACTTTGGAGGTCGTTAAAATAAATATCAGTGAAATACGGGGGTCAATGCAACCGACTTCCTCTTCCCAAAATTTCAGGCTTTGAAAAAAATTATTAAGGTGCAATTTGAAGATTTCACTGGCATTTTTAACATGAGCGACCACTAAAAGGCTGCTGCATCGGTTCCTCTCGTACCTACTTACAGGGTGTTTGGGCTAAATTTGATGACATTTTGTGTCTCATGTTTTTTTCCAGAACAAGCTTTATGTATCGGTGAACAGTCAATGGCGCTGGGGAGCATAAATGATTAAAGTTGTAGTTAAGAAAAAGTTACGTGACATGGAGGACGTAGAACCATTTAAACATTATTATTATTATTATTATTATTATCAACGTGACTCCATTTCCCGACATCTTTCCCATTTAAGGCAAACCAGACTTCGATCTTTTGTACATGGATGACCTCAAGTAAAAAAAAAACAACAACCTGAAGCACTACTGCACACAATACGTGGATTTACTACAAAAATTGACATGAAGCTCGTCTTAGCAAATACACCCAGGTATACTCGAAGATGGGATAATGAATTAAGAATATTCATAACGTTCTAGATCAGGTAATTAAGGTAAGAGAATTCGACCCTATACAGACATACGCTTACTTAAAGCTCAAAAAATTTGATGGTATACAACACTCACAAATGATAGAAAAAGATTAGGAAAATATATTAGAAAAAAACCGCTTAAAATTAATTATCCAACAGAATATTTAAATCTTTCGATATTAACAAATTAATAGAAAATTATTTGGGTATTTCGTTATTAAATATTAAAAGTTTTAAAAAAAAATTCTTGTAAATTTCCTGACAATTTAACGAAGTAATTTTCTAGAGCTATAAAAGCTTATTAAGTAACTGACCTCAATTTGTAATGTTCCAATTCCCAAAGATGTAATATGAAAGAAACAATAAAAAATAGATAGATAAATAAATAAAAGAATTGAGATTTTTTCTGATAAGGTATTCCCCGAATATCTTAATGTTTTATTTCAAAACAAATTTCTTTAGAGAGAAAGGAAAATAGAAACAATTGCGGAAAGAACAAAAGTAATTATTATTAAGTGACGTGAAGAAATAGCTGGGGGGGAGGGGGGAGGGAGGGAGAGAGACTGTGTCTCGTTGTATATTTAAAGAAAGATTGGGAAAGTGACAGACAATAAGAAGATGAATGCGCTGTTTCAATAGCCGTACACACACACACACACACACACACATACGCATGTATATATATATATATATATATACAGAGAGAGAGAGAGAGAGAGAGAGAGAGAAAAATCAAGCGAGTGCTGTCATATATCAACTGGATAATCTATCATAATATGATAGGATAGGTAAGCTAAATCGATTTAGACAGGGCTTTATAGATTGTTATAAATGAAGTTATGGTGAAAAACGTTCGGTTGTTTATCATTCTTTGTATATTTAAGTCTTCGGTTCCATACCGTGATTGAAAGAAGTTTGAGACGATAATTTTAGCGAAGAATAGAATGTTGAGTTATTGCAGAGATAATGAATGAATGATAGTGAGAATTAAGGGACCTAAAATTTAGTTCGAAATGTAAAAGAATCCAGTGTTTTTCTATTATAGGCACAAGGCTTGAAATTTTGTTGGGGGAGTGTAGTCGATTACATCGAAATCAATGCTTATCTGGAAGGATGAAAAGCTAATCGATCTCTGTGGCATTTGAACTCAGAACGTAAAACCAAGGGAAATGCCGCTAAGCTTTTTGTCAGGAGCGCAAACGATTCAGCCAGCTCCCTTGCTTTCAGTTGATTGAAAAATTATCCTTTCTACTGTCGGCACAATGCCTGAAATTTTACAGGAGGAGGCTAATCGATTTTATCGAGCAGGGCATTTATTTTATCGATACCAATTAGACGAAAGGCAAAGTCGATCTCGTTGGCATTTGAATTATCTTTAATCAACTGAAAGCGGAAAAATGACTCGACTATTATCACGCCGGACAAAATACTTAGCGGCATTTCTTTCGGTTTAGGGTTCTTTCTATAATAGGTACATAGCCTCAAATTTCATGACGTGGGAGGTGAGGGTGTTACCCGATTACATCAACCCCAGTACTGAACTAGTTCTGATTTTATCAACTTCGAAAAGGTGAGAGGCAAAGTCAACCAAGGTGGAATTTGAACTCAGAACGTAAAACCAGAAGAAATGTCGCTAAGTATTATATATCTGTGCAAGTGAAGCAACACGATCTGTTGCATCGTTTTCGGTGTGATATTTTAACATTTTTTCCTATAAAAAGGGTCACAAAGACAACTTTTTTCTCGTGAGAGCTAATAACGAATAGTTTTAGATGCTAACAAATATTTATAGGCTTAGACTAAGTTTCTGTCAATTCGCAATATCTATGATATATATATAATCTTACGTTGTTATGTAACACTTACATAGGAAAAATGAAGCAAGTTAACATTCTGCGTTCACTAGAAAAAACGTGAAAAGTGAACACGGGCGTAGTTTTCTGCGTTTATTCAACTTATATTTTATATTTTTTCAAATTACAGAACACCCTTAATATAAAATGTGATTTTTTTTAAATTTAAAAAATAGCTGTATAATATTAACATGTCAATTTGATTTAAATATCAATGTGACATAAGCTTTGGTCATTGCTTCCCCACCCAGAAAGATCACCTCACGCCCCTGATATATATATATGTATATACCACCATCGCTTGACAACCGATGTTGGTGTGTTTACGTCCCCGAAACTTAGCGAGAGAATAAGTACTAGGCTTAGAAAGAATAAGTCCTGGGGTTGATTTGTTCGACTAAATGCAGTGCTTCAGCATTGCTACAGTCAAAACGACTGAAACAAGTAAAAGAATAAAAGAATACCTTAGCGATTTGGTTTACATTTCAAATATCTGTAGATCCGATGATGAATTTGGGTATTTTGCCGCAAAAAATCTTTGAGCAAGATTTGAGGAAAAGAAGAATAAATTAATGTCTAACAAGTGTAACTGTATTTTTAAAAAGTATAATGCTGAAAAAAAATATATATATATATAAGGCTAAAATTTTACGGGATATAAACAGTCGGTTGTACGGTTCCAGTTTTTGACCAACACTTTACTTTATCGATCTGGAAAGTAATGTTAACCTTGGAAAGATATGAAATCATAAAACAAAGAGAGGGATTGATTTTCCCTAATCCCTAGTCTTAAATTAAAATTAATTTTAGAATGTGTTAAATCGAAAGATTAGAAAGAAGCAAATTGTTTTAGACGAGTAGAAATGAATTTATATATATACATTAAAACAAAAAGACATCCTTCAAATAAATAATTATAATTTTAGTTGAAGGGGAAGTTGTTTCAATGAAAAAGAAAAGTAGCATACCCTGTGCTTGAATGTTTGAAATTTTAGTTCTTTTGTGAAAACATCTTGATATATAATTAAAAAGTTAGCATGTAATTTAAGAAAATAACTAAAGATAAGAATGCTGATTTAATGAAATCCTTTTTAACTAAAGGATAGTAAGGTGTTCTGATTAGGTGTTCTAATCATGAACAACAAATTGGTAAAAGTGAGAATAGGTAAAAAAAAAAAAAAAAGTAAATAAATTGGGGGATTCATTTTTATGGGCAGATTAAAAGTTGAGATTTTGGCGAAGAGAGGGTGCTTGATAAATTTATTGCAGGTAATTATATCGTGGTTAAAATATCATCTATAATTTGATTGCTTGCAAATTTTCAACGTTTGATCAATTTATTACAGTTTTTATTTTTACATCGCAAGCATAAATATACCACATACGAGTGTAAATTCAACGCATGCCGTTTTTAAGACTTTATATATCTATCACGCCCTCTTTCTTTCTTTCTTTCTTTCTATATATATGTAATGATACAACGGCATGCCGAATACATCAGCAAATTCAGCATCTTGCATTTTATCTAATGCATGTGTGTGTGTGTGTGTGTGTGTGTGTGTGTGTGTGTGTGTGTGTGTGTGTGTGTGTGCGTGTGTACATATATGTACATAGACATATACTACTATATATATATATATATATATATATATATATATATATATATATATGTATATATTAATATATATGCATACATATATATTTACACATGCGCGCGCATACATACAAGCATAATTTAATGTTGTTTTATAGTTACAGACTAAAGGGACATGTTGCAATTAATTAACAATGGATTTACTGAGAAATATTTTGATAATCTTAACTTTTCTTAACTTTTAAATTACGGGATAAAAAATCTAGATTTGATTTTACTACTGTTACACTCGGAATATTATGTAAGACTTAAATAACAGTATGTCATGTCTCGCTTCTTAACTTCCAAATAAAACTGGAGAAATTTTTATTTTCTATGTGCATGACAATAAACTACATGTATTATTCACCCTGGTTACTACAGCAATATAACACTTGTCTCAATTCGTTATCGTTAATTCGATCAAATGAGGAAATAATAATGACAATAATAGTCTCGCAGTAAATAAATATGTCACTTTTTATGAACAATAAGAAAAATATTCCAAGACAAAAATATCATTTTGAAAATATATATATAATATAGATGATGATGATGATGGTGATGGTGGTGATTGGATAGTGAAAAGTGTACTTTTTTTTGATTGAGCTAAGTTTGTTATATCACCTGTCACTTAACGCATGTGCATAAGTGCATTTCTCTAAAATATTCAAGTTTATTTGCGTGACAGACATATGAAATTTAACTAAAGGTTGTATCATATGTACGGAATATTTGTTTTTATGGGAAAAGTGCTAAATTAGAAAAATAAAGTTCTTAAAAGTGTGTATGTGCAATGTCAAAAAGTAATTTTAAAGGAGTATAGGAGCCTATGTATCTGTATGACATACATTTTTGTGTAAAACTACTCAACTAAAATCGAGGGAGATGCTTTGTAATTAATGCAATTTTAATTAGTATTTTATTAAGATTATAGTTGTGGTTGAAATGATGACATGAATTTTTGCTGATAATGTTTTGGGAAGCGAGCATTTGTACAAAATTCGATATAATCAATAAGGTATTTTAGATGAATTTTATGCCACTCGTATTTTAGATGGAGTAGCATGATTGAAGTCCTAACGGTATCTGATGGTTTAGAAGAAAATACAAAGCTCTGATTTCTCTATGAATATTTCAAACAGAGATCAAATCTGATCTTATCATTTAAATACACGCAAGATACAGTTTATTTCATGCGTTCTTCATTCTTCCATTTGTGAAATTTACATCATCATGATACTTAGTTACACGTGGATAGGTGGAAACAGCAGTGTTTAGGTGACTACACATATTCAGTTGAAAAGGATAATGCAAATAAAATGCGTTAACCATTCCAACAAGCAGCTAACATTAAGGTACAAATAATTTACTCTTGCATTGAGAATACGCCATGCCAGAACAACAATGGTTTAAGCCTTTGGCTTTGTTCGTTCGGAAATATAGAATTCAATGTAGCAAAGTTTAATGGTTAATAATAAGCGGAATTTTTGTGGCCTTAAGACAAATCCCATGAAAAGATGATGAAGCGAGAAATAAGTTTGAAATAAGATACAATGATTCACAAAGTGCAAAGGTACATTTGGATCACATTTTTAATGCTATGTTTTTTCTCAAATTTTTTTTTTTTTGCACTGTATCATTTTCATTTTTCCTCACATGCATGTATAGGCGTTCAAATCTTTAAAGAAATAAACATTGATTTTTATCGATAGCCAACACACGAACAAACACACTGAAAGAATACTCTGATGATAGCTTAATAATAAATTATAATAGCAAACTCATTTGCTATGCTCCGTTCGGGAAACATTTATAGAATTAATTTGCTTCTAGCAGATCTGAAAATGGCAAGTGAAGAGACTTTTACAAAAATTTGCAGCGCATAGATATGTCCATGTTGTTTGTAAAATGTGACTCTCGGCAATCGGCAGAGAGAAATGTCACTTTTCAATAAATAAATTAACCTTACATTGCGGCAACATATACTGTGTATTTACTATATTTTGTACATTTGACAATGTCCAAAATAATAAATAATACATAATGGATGATATAATAGAAGTAATATAATTGAGAACAGACAACGAAAGAAATAACACATTACACATTTGTCGAATTACTCGTTGGCGAGAGTGGCACAGTGAAAGCATGTTCAGCCAATAACCTAGAGATCTGCACATCGAAACTACACTCTTTAAAGAAATAGTTATTATTTTTAATACTTATACATCTAATCTGAGTTATCAACAAATATGCCAATCATATATACAGGTTGCTTAAGATATCTGAGAACAGATTTACGTTTATAAAAAAAAATACATATATAATAATAGATAACTTCATTTATCAAGAAATGCTATGAGGATAAAAATAAACCGTCTTTTCTATAAAGTTATTCAATAAAGCCACCTTCAGCTTCAACAACTGCTTCTGGACGAGATCTAAATCATTTACATGTTCGAATCAAGTGCTTCTGGTTAATTTTGGACATTACTCTGACTATGGCAGCTTTCAAAGAATCCTTGGTGTTATGGGCGTGTTCATTGACCTCTCTATCAACAATGCTCCACATGTAATAGTCCAATGGATCGAGATCTGGGGAATTAGGAAGCCAAATGTTAGGGGTTATGTGATCATGAACATTTTCAGCCATCCATTCCTGTGTTACTAGAGCCATGTGTGATAGTACAGAGTCTTACTGAAACACATCTAGCCTTCCATTGTATACATTGTCTATCCAAGGCTTAACAATTATTTCCAGGACCTCAATGTAGGCTGCAGAGTTAACTCTAAGGCTTGGTGGAAAGAAGTAAGGAGACATCACATGTCCTTCATTGCTGACAACACTTAAAACAATGACAGTTACAGGAAAGTTTGTATGCATAACACTTGGACCTTCAGAAGGGTTTGCACATAACCTTCTGTCATTTCTTCTGTTAACTTTTTGATCTTGGTCGAAGTTGTTCTCGTTTGGTAAAAACCAAATCAAATCTTCTTCTACTGCATTTTTCAGTTTGTTTAAGAACCTTTTAGATCTAATGTAGTGATTTTCTTTCGCTTTTTCGAACAAACTGATCTTTCCTCATTATATAAACCCTATATCTGATGTCTTCGTGGACAACATTTCTGATTGTTCCTTCTGTCACACGGCGATCTCTTGCAATTGACCTCATGGACTTCCTGAGAACTTACTGGATAAACTCAAGTGTTCCGATGATTTCAGAGCGTTCAGAATACTTTTTATGCTTTGATACTGGAGATATGTTTCCATCTTCAGTCTCCAACTCCTTACAAACTTTGTAGACGAAAGATCTGGCAACTTTTAAAAATCGAGATATTTCTAAATCGCTATGCTCAGCCTTTATAAGCTCAATAACTGCATGCCTCTTCATTTCTTGAGTAAGCTGAGGGTCTGCCGTTATCATTTTCTGAAACAAAGATTATACAGAGTTATCAAAAAATGCAGTAATGACCCCCACCCAAAAAGTATGTCCTCAAATACTTTACGCACCCTGTATGTATGTATATATGTATATATATATATATATATATATATATATATATATATATATATATATATATATATATATATATATATACTTACAGGGATAGGCACAAATTATATTATGCAATATAATTTTATACAGCGTCAAGGGGACACCAGTTGACCGGGGTAACCCGTCTTGGAGTTAGTAATGATCCAAGTTTTATCCACGAAATGGAGGACTGTCTCGATTGTAGCTACAATCATTCTATTGCTATTTTCTCTACAAATACTGGTGTGTCGTGGAAGATAATGTTCATGTGAAAATAACACATAAGCTGTATGAAGATTGAACAGATATTATCTGGAGATGCAATCTGTATAGATATTAACTCTTCAATATCAAAAATATTGTTTTTGATGATATTCAAGTTTCAGAAGTCTTGTTAGATTTGGCACAAGGCAACGGCATTGATAAGATCAAAACTAAAATATATTCGCATGAGCTCAATTCACTGTGCGTGTATGTGATAGTGTGTGTGTGTGTGTGTGTGTGTGTGTGTGTGTGTGTGTGTGTGTGTGTGTGAGGGAATAACATTTATTGATTTTAAATTTTGACGTTGGGTGAAGTATTGTCATATGGCATCTGTTGTTTTGACAAATTCTGTTGTTGTTGAAATGGTGATCACTTCTCATCTTCAATAACCACTTCATATTCCAACTCGAAAAATATACAAAAGCCAAAAATTTTAAAAAAACTTTATGTTTGGCTTACAAGGCCTTATTACAGTTGAATGAAGGTCGAATGGGAATTTATAGATAGTGCAAGAAATATATAACCGAAACGTATCCAAAGATCTCATCATGTATGTGTTTATCTGTGTCGTGTTTCTGCGTATAAAGATAACATTCTACTTCACATCAATGTTTTGTTTTCTTATTAATTCCAAGATTAATAGAAATAAAAATAATTTCATTTTTGTTACATGCATTTTTTTATGGTTTTTCACATAGAATTTGTTTTATCTGCTTCCTGTATGAACATTCTTATCATTAAATATTTCATAATAATTTCAAACGCTGTCTCCTTTCATTGATATTCTTTCTTAGTTTTACAACTTCTCTGAAATATTTCTGCATAAATTATTCTGTTTGTTATGGTAATATTTTTATCGAGATTCTCCCTTATCTTACTTTGATAATTATATCTTTTATCATGTTTTATATATTTTAGTTTGTTTAACTCTTATGCCAACGTCTGAAAATATATTGGCAGTTTACTGCTATTTTCTTTCTTTAGTTCTAATTATAGTATTTATATCTCTTTGTAAGATTTTATGGACATGTTATTTCTGCTTCTAAATGTATGATTAAAATTCATTTTCACACGACAAAAATCATACAACCCATTCAAAATATTCTACCACGAAAAAATTAAGTGTGACTCTTAAGTCACGTTTGTTTGATTGATTACTTTAGTACAGACGCGTGTATGTCGAATAGGAATTCAAATTATTTATAAATTATTAGTGAGGAAATAAGAGAAAAATATTCTTGTATGTCGATTCTGTAAGCCAGATCTAAAGCGGACCTGGAATAGAGAGGGCATGTTGTCGATGAAGCTACAGATGGCAACGAAGGTCTTTGACAAACCTAGTTTATCTATTGATTGGTTGATTGACCGAATGATTAATCAAGCCATCGATTAGTTAATTGCTTAAATAGTTAACTAATTGCCAAAACAAAAATAGAACAAGGAGGGGAAATAGGCCCACGTGTGTTTATTATTTGCATAATCATCCCCCTGAGATATACCAAAATCGTTTTTAACAGGCGAGCTCAAAACATAATTCTGCAAACCAAATAAAAAAAGAACCCAAATAGTTCTTCAATCATGTCAAGTCAATATTATGTCCCATTATTATTCCTACTGTATTTGTGTAACATTATTATTATTTTTTTTTCGTCCTTGTTCTTGTATACATTCGCTGCTTTCTTCCAAGGAATCTAATGCTCTTAGCTTAGTTTTTGCTTGGGGCTGGCCAGATTGGAGCAATATCGAGAATAACCAGCCGAAATTGCAAGGATAATCTGGATCTCGACTGAAGAGAGAAAACTCCGAATGACCCGTCTTTCTTTTCTTTGTATCGTCTGTCTGGATGTTTTGCGTTCTTGTCCCATTCTATATATATATATATATATATGTATATATATATATATATATATGTATATATATATATATATATATATATATATATATATATATATATATATATATATATATATATATATATATATATATGAATATACATATATATGTGTGTGTGTGTGTGTGTGTGTACGTATACATACGCACGTGCACAAAACAGAAATGATGTTACTTTGATACATAGGGATGTAATTTATTGTTCGCAAGTAACACTTGCAATTGAATTTGCGCATGCTCAAAACCTTGCTGATTGTTCAAGCGATTCTTATTTATTTATTTCAAACTGATATATTTTTCTTTCTTTCGTTTTGCCATTTATCCCTTGCGTAATGGTTTAGCGACCTTATCTCTCTGATCGTACACTGGCTACACGAATACGTTCTAATCATTATAATGGTATTGATAACATTAGCCTAACAAAGCCACAGAGAGCTTATATCAGTTCACGAACGAAGAGTTTATAATTACCTGCTTCTAAATACATATTGCTATTCACTTTCATCGCTCCTGCAACTAACTTAACCAGTTTTCCATTGGTCAAGGGATCTTGAGCGTATTTTTACTCCACCTGCTAGAAATAGCTGTCAAATCTTTTAAATCGCATCCCACCTTTTTCCAGAAAGACAATGGTAAAAATAATTTCTTCTCTGGTGTCTCCCGAAATGAAGAAATGATCGTGTGGTCTGGTAGGGAAGTCTTTGATTACTTGGGACTTTTGGCACTCCGTCGCTTACGACGACGAGGGTTCCAATTGATCCGATCAACCGAACAGCCTGCTCCTGAAATTAATGTGTAAGTGGCTGAGCACTCTACAGACACGTGTACCCTTAACATAGTTCTCGGGGGATATTCAGCGTGACACAGAGTGTGACAAGGCTGACCCTTTGAATTACAGGCACAACAGAAACAGGAAGAAAGAGTGAGAGCAAGTTGTGGTGAAAGAGTACAGCAGGGTTCGCCACCATCCCCTGCCGGAACCTCGTGGAGCTTTTAGGTGTTTTCGCTCAATAAACATTCACAACGCCCGGTCAGGGAACCGGAACAAGATCCTAGGACCGCGTGTCTGCTGCCCGAACCAGTGGGCCATAATAATCAGTATAATCTTTGGAAGAAAATTTATGTCCTCTTTAGCTGAAAAGAACAGTCAAAGCAGCATCAACTACATGATATTTAGTGCGTTGTTCTATAGTTAGTGTTACTCAGCAGCTCTAATGATAATAGGTGACGAGGGTGATTATAAAATTAAGCCTGTGTGCGATAAGCGCTTGGCCTCAAAGTTGATATATAGGCGTGGCTGCGTGATTAAGGAGCAAGCTTCGCAACCATGTGATTTCAGGTTCAGTCTCGATGTGTGGCAACTTTGGTGAGTGTCTTCTACTATATCTCTGAGAGAACCAATGCCTTGTGAGTGCATTTAGTAAACGGAAACTGTGTGGAAGCCCTAACCACACGTGGATCGTTGCCGATATTTTTCCTCAGTCTTCCTTTTCTCTTCGACTTTTCTCCGTCTCCTGTTTCTGACGAAGAGCTTTGCTCGAAACGTAAAACTACCTTTCTTTCCTTCCCTGAGCGTCTGTTAATACTTTGCATGTACCACGTTCTCGCGTTGTTTGTTTTTTTCTTGTTGCGTTTGTACCTCGTTTTTATTTTGGATTAACTATATATATATATATATATATATATATATATATATATATATATATATATACACATACATATACATACACGTGTTTATATACATGTATGTGTGTATTTTCCACGACTGCTTGACGGCTGATAATGGTTTGTTTACTTTCCTGTAACCTAGCAGTTCGGTAAAAGATACCGATAAATTAACAACCAGACTATAAAAAGAATTATGTACTGGAGTCGATGTATTCGACTAAGCCCTTCAAGGGGGTATCCTGCCTCCACCCCCACATACCGTGGTCGCAGTCCAGTGACAAGTATCTTTTACATGAAAGAAACAGGCAAAAGATATAATTATAGTATCTTATGTGCCATTTTAAGACGGCAGTGTGATTTGAGGAAGCTTCAGCTGCAATTTCTAACAAGTCAACCGACTGCTTAGATTTTCTCTCTTTAGTTAATTTTCTACATATCAAAATATCTAAAAAAAAAAAGTTTTCGCGGCTTTATACAAGGAATATATTTGTAATAAACCTAGGATAACTATTTTCTGTAATCAGCCTTCCAGGCGTGACCTCATCACCCAAGGCTTCTATTAAAGAGTTTCTGTATATACACTATCAGATTGTTCGACTAAAGGCGATGCTCCAGCATGGCTGTAGTCAAATGACTGAAACAAATAAAAGAGTAAAAGGATGGAACTCATTTTGAAATGTTGATTTATTGTCTACAACGAAGAATTGGGTAACCTCCTCGAATGTTCACTTCACTGCAATTAATACATCTAAGTATATTTTAATCTATCTTATCAAATATGCCTATAATCTTCCCACTGAATTTGCAAAAGTGTTAATTCTCTGAAGTATTCTCCCGGCAATAATTATCAACATTTTATTGACTATCTATAGCTTCTGGCCGACCAGTATCTTATAAGAGAATTAAGGCGGCGAGCTGGCAGAAAGGTTAGCACGCCGGGCGAAATGCTTAGCGGTATTTCGTCTGTCTTTATGTTCTGAGTTCAAATTCCTCCCAGGTTGACTTTGCTTTTCATCCTTTCCGGGTCGATAAATTAAGTACCAGTTGCGTACTTGGGTCAATCTAATCGACTAGCCCGGCCCCTTCGCCAAAATTTCGAGCTTTATGCCTAGAGTAGAAAAGAATATCTTGTAAGTGAATTTCATAGACGGAAACTGTGTAGAATCCGTCGTATACATATAAATCCACACACACACACACACATATATATGATGGCTACAAACTCGTATTCGAGCATTACCATCACCTGATCGAAAGTCCCACATGTGCGAAAGTTACGACCAGCCAGTCTTACATTTTTTCAAGCGATGCCAATGCATGTTTTTTTTTATAAGGGAGAAAGGATTTGCACGAATGCAATCCCACTCTATGAACATGGACAACATAAATTCGCAAAGAAGAAGTAGTCTACATCATCGAATATTTTCTAGTGTCGCAGGTTTTCTCTCAGGGTTGCCCTCTCCTAGACAGATGCTGTGACAACAACAGAGGGGCCTCCCACTCCCAAATTCCGCCGAGGTCGACTTTGCCTTTCATCCTTTCGGGGTCGATAAATTAAGTACCAGTTACGCACTGGGGTCGATATAATCGACTTAATCCGTTTGTCTGTTCTTGTTTGTCCTCTCTCTGTGTAGCCCCTTGTGAGTAGTAAAGAAATAACACACACACACATATATATATATATATATGTATGTATGTATGTATGGTTGCATGTATATTACATGTGGCTATCTTTGTGTTTGTCCCTGCATCGCTCGACAATCGGTGTTGGTGTGCTTACGTCCACGTAATTTAGAGGTTTGGCAAACGAGTACGATTAGATAAGTAGCAAACTTTAAAATAATTGCTAGGATCGATTTGTTCAATTAAAAGCCCTCGACGCGCTACCCGAACATGGTCGCAGTCCAATGACTGAAATTAGTAAAAGAGGTGAATAATAAGAACCGCTTTCCGTTTTCAATTTTCGTTTACATTCACGGATCCTGAGTTCAGAATATTTCAAAAATGATAAAACAAATTCTTTTCCATCGTTTTTACGAAAATCTTCAATATTTTCAAAGATTTTTTTTTTGTTCTTTTTTTCATGTTCAATACATTTAAAACGAGGAAAATAGAAGCCAAACAGTATGTTCAAGGAATTTGCAACGAATATATGCAAAGATAACAAAAAATAAATGAATAAATAAAAATGAAAAGTAAATTCCGAAAGCGAATATGACTGATTTTGAAAATAAGGGATAATTAGAGATAAAATGGCATCAATTTAGAGGATTCTAAACACATGACCTTTTTTATAAACATAATTAACCATTTCAAACGAAAGGCAAATTGTTTTCCTTAACAATTTCGCTTTTCATGTTTGAGAGAATATTTGCCGTTGTTTAAATATAATTTAACACAATTTTCAATAGCCTCCACTTGTTGCATTATCAGACGACAGTGCATGCGCGCACGCACATATTATCATTATACATATATTTGTATATATATGTGTATCTCTCTCTTTCTCTCTCTCTCTCTCTCTCTCTCTCTCTGTATATATATATATATATATATATATATATATATATATATATATGTGTGTGTGTGTGTGTGTGTGTGTGTGTGTGTATATATATATATATATGTGGCGGTGCATCAGCATGGCGCAGCTCTAAGCTGAAACTATATAAAAGAAAAAAAAGAAAAAAAATATATATATATACATTATATATATGCACATTATATATATATATATATATATATATATATATATATATATATATATGCATGTAAGTCTGTGTGTCTGTGTTAGTCCCCTCAGCTTCGCTTGGCAACCGATGCCGGTGCGTTTGCGTCTCCGTAAATTAACGGTTCAGCAAAAGGGACCAATAGAATAAGTACTCGGGTTGATTTGCTCGACTAAAGGTGGTGTTTGAGCATGGCCGCAGTCAAATGACAAACAGATAAAAGAATAAAAGAATATATGCATATATATATATATATATATATATATATATATATATATATATATATATGCGAGTAAAAATAAATACAAAAAAGGTGGGGTTTTTTGTATGATTGTGTATAGAGGAATATATTATTTAGTTTAAAAGAGTTCCAACACTGTCTGTTTTTTATGTTTTATTTATATTCCTGCAGAACCAATGTGGGGTATAGAATATGGAATATACAATATATAATATAATATACAATATATAATATAAAATAAAATAAAATAAAAATGGATGGCACCATTCTTATTTTATTGTATATTATATTATATATTGTATATTATATTATATATTGTATATTCCATATTCTATACCCCACATTGGTTCTGCAGGAATATAAATAAAACATAAAAAACAGACAGTGCTGGAACTCTTTTAAACTAAATAATATATATATATATATATATATATAATGCTAGCTTTTGCTAGATAATTTAACAGCATTAATGATATCAGAATCTTCATGAATGCTCGAAAGTCAATTCTAGTCCAGGACAATTCCCTGTGGGTGAAGAGCAAAATGAATTACATCGACTCCAGTACTTTACTGATACTTATGGATCCCGAAGGGATGAAAGGCAAAGCATTTTGTTCGACGCGCTAACGATTTTGCTAGCTCACCACCGTTATTTACCACAGCATTGTAATTATTTTCGTATTTGGTGACCAAGAGATGCAAGACACGATCACACCTCACGAGTTTCATCGTCAATTTCCGTTTTCCGCTTGTTGTTTACTTATTGGTAACAATACCTAAGACTGTATAAGTTATTGACAACTACGGTACTGTTAAGAAGTTTACAAATTAACACTAATGAAACTGCATCGTCTTATAACTTATCGCGTACGTTTACCAAATGCTCTTGTATCTCGCAATGACAAAAAATATATCACAGCTTATAGCTGAGTTCATGAAGTAAGTTTGGTTATTGAATGAAAATGAAATTTCTATTTTTATTTAGTTTTTATATGATTCCATTTGATTTATAAAGTTTTGGAAACGGTAAAGGAAATTTCCTGGAGTTCTGTTATTATTCAAGACTTCTTCGAAATATTCAAAACAACTCTCAAGAAGAATTATTTAAAAATTGACAAATTAAGACAGCTATTTTGAGAAAGTCATTGTCTGAGAGTTAATTTCGTAAACTCGACGCAGTTTCTTATTGTCGTAGCTGTCTGTTGCTGTTGCGGTTGCTCTTGTTTTTGATCATATTTTTGTCGTTGAAGTTCGAATTGTAATAGTAATTTTTTACATCGCTTAAAGAATAGCGTCTGAGACAAGCTGGAGATAAAAAGGAAGACAGCCTCAGAACGGGAAACCCGCGTAAGTGAACCAAATACGAAGTGCTATTAATAAACGGGGCTACGGATTGAACTTACAAGGCATACTCTGCCTTACTGGGTCGACATAATTTGGCAGAGGGATACAGTTTCTGTACTCATATCTAGGAGTATCTAAGTTGATTACATCGATCACCAGTATTCAACTGGTACCTATTTTATCGCCCCCGAAAGGATGAAAAGCATAATTGTACTTAATGAATTTGATTTCCATTGGTTATTTCTATTTCTTTGGAACGTATCAGCCGTAAAATCAAAGTCCCTGGAATAGTTTTGAACCCAGAAATCTAAGATAAGTGAGAAATAGTGAAGTAAGACAAAAGTCAGACCGTATATAACCTGGCTTTCTATCGCCATCTTTTTTTCTCCGTCGTCCTTTGTTTTCCATACTACAGACATATGTGTTTGCTTAAGATAATGCAGGAACGTCTACATAATCACTCGATTTGATCAATATTACAGCTAAATCTCTTTTAAACAAACAATGTAATATTTTACAATGGTGATCACGTTTTGTACTTTTTTTTAAAATGGTATGTCCTAGAGCAATGTGTACAATATAAACAAACATACATTAGCCATGGCTACGAAAGTCAACCAAAGAATTCGCCTGATTGACTTGTACCGTGTCTAAGTCTACTAAAAATACGGTGACGCGTTTCAGTCAACAATAGAAATAACAACAACAACAACAACAACAACAACAACAACAACAATAAAATAGCAACGCTAATCTTTTGTGTTTTACATGTTTGTCACTAGACTGCGGCCATGCTGGGGCACCGCCCTGGAGAATTTTACTCGAACGAATCGAGCCCTGTCCTTATTTTTGGTTATAAGTGTAGGACTTATTCTATCAGTTTCTTTTTGCCGAACCGATAGCTTACGGGGAAATAAGCACACCGACAAAGGTTGTCAAACTCTCTCTCTCTCTCTCTCTCTCTCTCTCTCTCTCTCTCTCTCTCTCTCTCTCTCTCATACACACATACGCATATATATATATCGCGTAGCGATGCATTGATATATTTTTAAATTCAATTGATGGATTATTATTATTATTATTATTTGTACTATTATCATTATCATTTTTACTATATATATCTGTGTGTGTGTGTGTGTGTGTATGTGTGTGTGTGTGTGTGTGTGTGTGTGTGTGTGTGTGTGTGTGTGTGTTTGCGTGTACGACGGGCATGTTTTAGTTTCTGTCTATCAAATCCACTCTGGTATGCCCGAGATTATACTTGAAGACACGTGTCCAATGTTCAACGCAGTGGGATTGGACCTAGAACCAACTTCAACAAACCCCGTTATATTTCTTTCCACTAAAGGCACAAGGGCCAGAAATTTTGAAGGATGGGAATAGTCGATTAAAGTAACCTTAGTGTTCAACTAACGTTAAGGGTTCATGTGTCTGTAGAGTGCTCAGCCACTTGCACGTTAATTTCCCAACCAGGCTGTTCCGTAGATAAGATCAACTGGAAGCCCCGTCGTCGTAATCGACAGAGTGTGTTAGTCTTGGTGTTGTTATAGTTGTTGTCGTCGCTCAAAAAGTTTTCAAAATGTGTGAATATCCTATTTTACTTTACTTAAAAGGCGAAAAACTCTCCCTGTTTAAAACAAGAGATAATTTTTGAAAGGTAGGTTTGGTATTATTCTTCCGCTTTGCATTTCATGTTAGGTCTTGTAGAAATCGTCTTTGTAGCTCGAAGCCATTACGAAGGCGAACTAAAATGTCATTAAAAACTATTTTGAGGGAAACGTTAATTAAATAAACGCTTACCTTATAAAACCTACAAACAGGAATAAATCTAATTTCTGAAATAAACGAAAAAAAAAAAAAATTAGAATGGTATTAATAGAGATACAAAAGGCAAAAATCTACAAAGAAACACATCTCTTTAAGTTGACAACCACCACTACTACTACTGCTGCTGCTGTTGCTGCTGCTGCTACTACTACTACTACTACTACTACTACTACTACTACTACTACTATTACCATCACCACTTCAATAACTACTACTACTACTATTACCATCACCACTTCAATAACTACTACTACTACTACAAATGATAATTATTACATTATTATACAATGATGATGATGATGATGATGATGATGATGATGATGATGATATCTGTCGGTTGAATGTCTTTTAATATATCGGCCATGTTTGAGCTACCGTGATTAACATACCCGGGCAATATCTGCTGTAACACAGCTTCGCTATTGATATCTGTTTATGAAATTTGTCATCGCTCTGAGGTGGTGGCACATTCTCACCCTTTCTAGTTGTCTTCTGACCGGGTGGGTGTTTTCTTCCCCCTCATTTTCTGCTTTCTTACACAAACTGAAATCGTTTTTGCTTTCAATATCTATCACATCTTCTTCATAATACGATGTCGTGGCGTTACTGGTAATATCAAGGAGTTGGGTTTCTGGCCGCTGGTTTCAGGAATTGCCTACAAGATCAATTCATTCACCACCATAGTTCATATGACCATCAGTGCTCTGGAGACCGTGACTTTCTCAGCCTCTGGTACACAGAGTTGAGCATTCTCGTTTGATGGTTTTGTAACTTCACCTGTTAGGCTTTTGAAAACAGCAGGGTTTTTTTCTTTTGGCAGAACAGTGCTTCAGTTGTTCTCTTTCCTTTCGTTGTTTAAGCTCATGTGGCTAACAAGATCACAAATGGTTTTTCGTACTCCTATCTAGCACCGGACTGCTTGTCCTGCCTACAAGTCTCATTCGTATTTTTTTCTTTTTTGGGATTTCCTAGATATCATAAGGACTGTTGTGTCCATTGAGCTTCTCACACAACCACATGTAATTCTGGATTACTTCTGCTAGCTCCACCTGCCAAAACTGTGATATTAAGGGGTCGACAAGCTAAGAACCAAACCACTTTTCTAACAAAGCCATAGCACTTTTCTAACAAAGCCATAACACTTTTCTAACATGGTCACTTTTCCGTGACAATATTGTATAGATAGGGAGTGTAGGAAACCAACTTGGCTTTCACCTTTGTACAGTACCCAGTTTTAGAAAACAAACTCATAACTCTGTGGCCCTTCTCTTTACCTGTCAATGGGATAATACCCCACGTGTTAGCTACTACTACATCTAAGTGTTCTTTTGTGGTCGTGAGAAAAATTGCTCCGTTTTCCGCGATAAATAAGCAGACGACTTCATTTTCTCTTTATTGAATAAAACACTCTGGCAGGCATGCGTTTGCTTTTGATACAAAATCTCCGGGAAATTGATGATTGATCTAACAGTTTGTTCATGTTTAACATTGCCTCTTATTTCAAGCAAATATAAAGATACTAAATAGCTTGCTCGAAATTTTATTTTATTTTATTGAGTTTTTTATTTTATCAATATTCGTTTATGAATCTACTATGCTGTAGTCAAGAGAGTTGTTAATGTTTGCTAACTTTGCTAACATTTTTACTCAGACGACTGGAATTGCCATTATATTTTGTAAAATTCTTATTGCTTGTCACTTTGTGTTTTATTTTTTACTGTGTCATTTTTGTGGATGATTTAAGGATTTTGCCTACCCGGGGTGCGATTCAGTGACATGTCTGTGATGAATCTCGGTTTAACACAAGAAGCTACTCAAAACGACACTTTTGTTTTGTTTTTTCGCTTCATAAGCGAGAAAAATTGAAAGAAACTTAGTGCTCACCTTTCTTGACTTAGATGCAAGCGAATTTCTAAAAAGAATCCGACAAATATTGAAGAATATTAACATAATGCAAGATAACGGAGCTGTCAAAATAGACATTTCACCAAAACAAATCCGTATCAGTAAACAACAACAGTAAAAGCAACGACTTTATAAGTAACAACGCATCCAGGGATACAATAAAATACAATGAACGGTAAACGGAATCTTTACGAAGACATGCAGTGTTGGTTTTACCAAGTTATATAAAAAAGATGGCAGGCGTGAAAGACGTTGTACAAAATATGGCGACGTGTTCAAAAAATTGTAGAAAGCATAGATATTTACAGAGAATAAATGCGGGTATGCTAAACCCGATAAAATTCCGCAGAAACAGTCAACCTTACAC
>NC_142934.1:10041446-10043946 GCF_046866305.1 Octopus bimaculoides | reverse complement strand
AGGCGGTCTATACATTATGCATTTTATAAAATTTTTACCGTATTTATTTTCTAGTTCACTATATACACAACTAGACTGGTTTACGGCTTGAGTATCACCGGTGACTCCCGCGATACAGAATGAATATTATATTCATTGTACCGTGAGAGTAATCGGTGGTATACATGTTTAAATTTCTTAAATGTCCATTTTACCTCCATTTATAGATTATTCCCCCTCCCCCTCATTTACTAATGATTTTTCCCCGCAGGTTATATTTCAGATTATATTATAAAAGTTGTAATGGATCTTTTTTTTACCACAAAAAATATTTTATTGAGGGTAGCGTTCTAATGATGGAGATGGTAGTGACCTGCACCCTTCTTCCAAAGTTCTATTTTAGCTTCTATTGATTCAAATTGAAAACTATACGAAAAATAAAAAAAATATGTATTTTGTTGATTTGCTACAATTCGAATAATGTAGTTTGAACCACAGTAATATGAGTCTCCAATGAAAAAGAAAATGTCACCGTTGGGGATCTTCAGTGTCTCCCACTGTACATTAAGAGTACGGTGTGGTGAGTCACCAGTGACTTCCATGTTACACAGTCTGTGAAATAACCTTATTATATCTATGGATATTTCGTCTTCTACACCTAGAATCTATTTGGCTCCATCTCAAACAGCAACAGGTTTTGTGTCTCGGCCTTTGCTACCTTCTATTTATTGATTTAATTTGAAGGAAGGTGACGTATTTATAATTTTGAAAGGCATTGCACATATATGTATGTATGTAAGTATGTATGTATGTATGTATGTATGTATGTATCGATGTGTATGTGTCTTTGTGTCTGTTTTGTCCCGCATCATCGTTTAACAACCGGTGTTGGTGTGTTTGCCTCCCCCTAACCTAGCGGTTCGGCAACAGAATAAGTGCCAGCCTTAAAAAAGAAGTATTGGGGTCGATTCAAGTATTAACCTAAACAAATTCAAGGTGCTGCTCCAGCATGGCCGCCGTATAATGACTGAAACAGGTAAAAGAAAGAAAAGATAATATTTCTGTTTCATATTTGGGATCCTGTTCAAAACGGGGGCGCCAGTATTTTCTTTGAAACTTGGGACACTGGTAGAATGTGTCATATAAAACATCTTTTTCTCTTAGTCTTCTTAAGAAAAATTATTATATTGCAACTTATTTCATGTTAAAGTTGTCGTATTTCTGTAATTTCAACCAATGACTGACGTCCATTCAGCCGAATACATTAAGTGCTGACTACGTAAACAAACGATTCTCAAACGATTCTGGCGGTGATAAAATTATTATTTCCTTGTCAAAAAAATGGCTGAAGCATATTGGCAGTAGCTAATAAACCTTTCTATTATAGGCACAAGGCCTGGTTTTTGAGGGAAGGGTTAGGGTTAGGGTTAGGGTTAGGGCAAATGTTGTACACATACAGTTCAGGCAGATGTTAACGAAATTATATTAAAAATAAAACGAAGGAAAACGAACACACGTGTGTTGCCTCTCTGCAAAATGTCAGAAGTAATGGAGATTAAATACGCTTTACACCGCTTAAACTGCTAAAGCAACCGCTTAAACTGCCAAAGGAGTAACTGTAAACAGCTGAATACTTGTCAGCGATTGGTTGAAATTATCGAAATAAGACAATTTTTTACATGAAATAACTTCGAATACAAACATTTTTTTCTGTTCTATAACACAAAATAGATAAGTATACGAAGTTTGAAAGTCTTTCGGTACCAAAAACACTACATAAAACATAAATGAAAACTGGTGCCCCCGTTTTGAACTAGATCCCATATTTGTCCATTACGGATTACTGTCTCTGAAAATGTAGCTATTTCTAGTTCGGTATTAAACTGAAGTTTGACCCCCACCAGTGGTCACATTTCTTCGAATATTAAACGGTAAGAGAACTATTACATCTTTCACTGCACTTTCCTTATTTATCATTATGTAATCTATTTGCAATTTTATTTAGCATCTTCCAAGTACACTTTCTATTCAAATTCTACAAATACGTTTTTCACAATCTTAGAGTCTCTGCTTTCTATAAATTCAATCAACATTTTACTCCTTATTATTTCTCTTGCACAGAGCAAAATTCTTTATTAAACCATATATTTTTAATATGAACTTTGGTCCCGCTTTAGCATTAGGGTCACCTGCTGCATTTTCTAATTTTCTAATCATCTATCTGTCTGTCTGTCTGTCTGTTTGTCTGTCTGTCTATCTATCTATCTATTTATCTATCTATCTATCTATCTATCTATCTCAGAAAGATTTATATTTCTGTGACAATAAATAAATATATACATATATTATAGTGGGGTAGGCCGGTTTATGGGGTTACCCTGGGTTTCTCGCTCATAAGGGGTTTAGCCTACCTTACTATGATATTCACTGCTCTACATCTTAGAGTGTGCTTCTCCGGGTTTATGTATTTCTTAGCTGTTCGGCAAATGAGACCGATAAATTAAGTACTAGGCCTGCAAAG
>NC_142934.1:10023946-10036446 GCF_046866305.1 Octopus bimaculoides | reverse complement strand
CACTCGATGACAAGTGATCAACAGTCGAGTCTTCTTATCTGCGAAGGGTCTGTCGAAATAATTCCTAATATAGACAATTATGAATATGTATCTGGACGTAGGAATCTAGTTTAAAACTTTTCATTTGTTAAAGTGTTACGTCCTCATATGATCCTTTGTCATTGCATCAACAACTCTATTGTTATTACGTCAAACTGAGATTTATAGATGTGTAGCGTGAACGAATCAGCAACAGGGTTTGCGATAAGTAGTAGTACCTGTAGCAGTACTAGAAGTAACAACACTTTTAGTAGTAATTGTAGTAGCAGCAGCAGCAGCTGCAGTAGTAGTAGTAGTAGTAGTAGTAGTAGTAGTAGTAGTAGTAGTAGTAGTAGTAGTAGTACTGACCATTAAACAGTTGTTTGGGGTGTGCGTTTATCCGCCATTCGAACAATATGGTCAGACAATCTCATTTGATACATACACGCACGCGTGCACACACACACACACACATTTGTATATATAAACCGTTATTCCCGACACATTTTTTCTCCGTTTCTTTCTTTCTCTCTCCATTTTCCTTTTCTCATCCCTTTCTCTCGAAAAGCGTAGGTTCGAAATGTCAAAGACCTTTCCATTTTCCCGAGCGTTATACTAATACATCTGTTTGTTGTCTACACTACCTGTCTTCGTCTTTTGTTTTTTTTTTGTGAATTCTCCCTATATATATATATATGTGTGTGTGTGTGTGTGTGTGTGTGTGTAAGCTTGTCTCCCGTCAGCGCTTGACAACCGATGTTGGTGTATTTACATCCCCGTAACTTAGCGGGTTGGCATAAGAGAATGATAGAGTAAGTACTAGGCTTACAAAGAATAAGTCCTGGGGTCAATTTGTTCGACTAAAGGCGGTGCTCCAGCATGGCAACAGTCAAATGACTGAAACAAATAAAAGAATGGAATTCACACACGCACGCACACGGACACACACACACACACACACACATATATATGTATATATATATATATATATATATATATATATATATGTATGTATATATATATATGTGCATATATATATATATACATACATGTATTCAAGAGTCTCATTCCTGATTTTTAGCATGAAACTGTGACAAAGATGTATAAACAACACGAATATACACTCCATTTGTGGAGGCGCAATCGCCCAGTGGTTAGGGCAGCGGACTCGCGGTCGTAAGATCGCGGTTTCGATTCCCAGACCGGGCGTTATGAGTGTTTAATGAGCAAAAACACCTAAAGCCCCACGAAGCTCCACCAGAGGCTGGTGGCGAACCGTGCTGTACTCTTTCACTATAACTCTCTCTCACTCTTACTTCCTGTTTCTGTTGTACCTGTATTTCAAAGGGGCCCAGCTTTATCACACTGTGTCACGCTGAATATCCCCGAGAACTACGTTAAGGGTACACGTGTCTTTGGAGTGCTCAGCCACTTGCACGTTAATTTCACGAGTAGGCTATTCCGTTAATCGGATCAACTTGAACCCTCGTCGTCGTAACCGACTGAGTGCCACGACACTCCATTTGAAAACATTAAAAGAGGTATAAACACGGCACTCTTCAAGTTCTCTCAAGAGATTTGCTTAGTTAAATGACACAATTAGTTCTCATATTTAATTTTTTTTATTTTAGAAATTTCATTGCATTGATAATATGTTAAATTCGTTTGCATAATTTTATTTATTTTAAATCAGTCATATAATAAATTCTAAGATATAAATAAAAGAAATAAGATAAAAATGAGAAAAAAATAAGAAATGAAAAGAGCATCCACCTTGAAAATAAAGTCAATAGCTCATTAAAAGATAACCTTGGGTGGTTCGAGATGTTTACAGCTTGAATTTCATCAAGAATCAATATTCCAATAGAAAATGGTATTGCGGAGGCGTTTTACTCCAAGTTGTATCTTTAGAATTTCTATGAAATAAATGGTTAAAAATTTCTACACAATAAATAGTTTTAAAAATTACTCTCGCCTCTTCTTACTCTCTCTCTCTCTCTCTCTCTCTCTCTCTCTCTCTCTCTCTCTCTCTCTCTCTCTCTCTCTCTCTCTCTCTCACTTCTATACACGCTTACACACTCATATACATACACATATATACTATATATACGTTCCCGCACGTACACACATATACATATATATATATATGTATTTGAATCTATAATTATACATACGTGTACACACACACACACACACATATGCATATATATACATATATATATATATATATATATATATATATATATATATATATGCATACACATGTACATGAGTATACGTATATATGCATATAAATGTGCATATATACATATATAAATATACATTCTATGTCCATAAGTATATGGACATACATTTCCACCTTCATACGAATAAGTATATATATAGATATATTTGTGTGTGTGTGTGTGTGTGTGTTAAATAGTTTAATTCATATACACTTCGTTGCTTTATCCTTTTGTATTATAATTGTTCAGTTCTCTACTTGTATCATGTAACGCCATTGTACATCTGCCTATGGTGGAAACTCGCCACCACATGCAGCTAAAACAATAGCGAACAAAACCGTGTGTTGAACAGTAACAACTCTGGTAGAATGCATCGATACCTGTAGCCACAATAATTATGTTACTAAAGGGCTTACCGTCTGAAATAAATGTCATAGCTGTAGACGCTGTAAACTTTTTTTATAGTACATTAAATCTCGATTATCGCGTTTTATTCATGTGGATTTTCCTGGTTATGTTCTGACCGACGTGATGTTTTCTCTTATTTATAGAATCTGGTTTGATGTGTCTTACCTATGAATACCAGCTTCCTTTTTTTATTATGCAGAGAAAGTAGGGTGTTATTTTAATGGAATCTTTTATTCTTTTATTCTTTTACATGTTTCAGTCATTTGACTGCGGCCATGCTGGATCACCGCCTGAAAGGGGGTTAGTCGAAGAAATGGACCGCTGGACATATTCTTTGTAAGCCCAGTACTTAATCTACCGGTCTCATTTGCCAAACCGCTTAATTACGGAGACAAACACTTCAGCATCGGTTGTCAAGCGATGGCGGGGTAACAAACGCAAACACACACACACACGCCCAATCATATATAAAAATGTGTGTGTATATATATATATATATATATATATATATATATATATATATATATACAAGGGGAAGTCAAAAATTATCCACACTTTCACCATAACATATCTTTATTATTGGCACGCTGCCTTCTACGCATGCATGCTTATAGATAGTACTGTTGTAGTCACGTGATCGATATTTCAGCCTCATCGCGCCATTTTCTTTCTGGCTTTACAGTTGTAAACACATCCGGTCCACTATCAATGTGCACCAAAGAACAAAGAACATTGATCCGATTTCTCATGGCCAAAGTGCGGATAATTCTTTACTTCCCCTCGTACACACACACACACATACACACGCACACGCACACACACACACACACACGCACACACGCACATATTCATATATACATGAATGTGTACTTGTGATTTCTCTTGTCTACATCTATCTATCTATCTATCTATCTATCTATCTATCTATCTATCTATCTATGTGTGTGTGTGTGTGTGTGTGTGTATTTATTGATAGGCGCATGGCTTAGTGGTCAGGGTATTCGGCTCACGACCTTGGGGTAGAAAGTTCAATTCTTGATGGCGCGTTATGTCCTTCCGCCAAACATTTTATTTCACGTTGCTCCAGTTCAGTCAGTTGGTAAAAATAAACTGTAACTGCATTTTGAAGGGTCAGCCTTATCACATAGTGTGTCATGCTGAATGTTCCTGAAAACTACGTTAAGGATATCGAAGGTGTTCCACCAGAAACCAACTCGTAAGCCTTTAATGCTACAGATAACCACTGGTACTAAGTCTGCTCTAACTCTGGTTTTATACAATAAAACCAAGAGATTTCTTCATAGCAATGTGCTCAATTGGTACTCCAGTGCTCAATTGGTACTTATTTTATATAGACCCCGTAAAGAAGAAAAGCAAAGTCGGCCTCAACGGAATATGAACTCTTAACTTAAGGACGGACGAAACGATACTAAGCATTTCGTCCGTCGTGCTAACAATCTTGCTAGATCTCCGACTTACGCTATTCCAGTATTGAGGATTATTTCTTCGATTTTAACGGTGTATATATGCGTATTTGTGTGTGTGTGTGTGTATGTGTATGTGTACGTTTCGCACACAGACACACATATACGTATGCATGTATGTATATATGTACAGCATTTTAAGTTGAATTACCATAAGAAAGCCTAATATCTATGGAAGCTTTACTAAAAGCAAAATACAGATCTAAATTAAATACACAAATATATCACACGTACTAAACACACCATAATAACATGAAAGCAACCAGAATTTACTGTTATATAACTTTAAATGAAGTTTTAAGAATTATATTAGTTGTACAACAATACCAAATAACCATTATGACTTATCGCAAAACGTTTGGACAAAACGCCATTATTACTGTGTAATGTGATTATGATTTTGTGAATGTTTGTAAAAGTTAGTGGAATAGATTTGGAACGTATTTTGCTCGAAACCAGACAAAGAATTAAAGAGGAAAGATGAAAATCCATAATAAAAGATATGCAACTTGAAGATTGTCACAGTCTTAATACAAAACATGCATTTAAGTAATAAAAAAAAAGACTTTGTGCATACAATATACATCAATATATATAAATTATATATGTATAAGAGAGTATACACACACATGCATACACACACATGCATACACAAACGTGGCTGCATTCATAAAGACGCGCGCATGTTTACACAAACTTGCACACTCTCAAACACACACACACACACGCACAAACACACACACACACACAAACACACACACACACACACAAAAGAAATAAAAACATGTTCTTTCATTCTCTTTTACTCTATTACTCTTTTACTTGTTTCAGTCATTTGACTGGACCCCCACCTGCGAGGTCATGCGCTGTTTATCTTGATATGAGATCACCATGTCGCGCACATATGGTTGTGATGCATGTGCCTGGTGTACCCTTATCAGACGGGTAGTCATGATGGGTATAATGGGCTTTGTATATTTTACCTCAGTGACACTTTGACGGCATGCATTGCTCTCTCACTCAATAATAATAATAATAATAATAATAATAATAATAATAATAATAATAATAATAATAATAATAGTAATAACGGTAAACTTATTGGGCTATTTCTGAAAATTTTATCCAAAAAAACCTAACTGCATAGCCTGTGTTGTGTCTGTATCAAAAGATTGTCACTCATCTCCTACGCATTTAAAAGTGAAAGAAACTGGAATACGATGATTACTTAATGCACTTTATATATTTTATGCACAATTTTATAGACTTAATACACAACACACATAAAATAAATATCCACTCTTATTTTTCCATTTTCCCCATAAACAACAACAAAAAAAAAATCTCGTATATATGATACAACATTTAGTTAAATTGCATATATCTACCACGTAAATAAGCGCGAATATTTCACGGAATGGCACTTATATGCATCCGTTAAGTGATAGGTGATATAAAACAACTTAGTTCAATTTTAAAAAATACACTTTTCACTATCCAATCATCACAACCACACACCATTACCAACACCCCACCACCACCATCCTCTCCCTCTCTCCATCTCTCTCTCACCCTCTCTCCATCTCTCTCTCACCCTCTCTCCATCTCTCTATCACCCTCTCTCCATCTCTCTCTCACCCTCTCTCTCTCTCTCGGCCTATTTAAATCTCACCATCAGAACATCACCTCTGATAAAATTACTATCTCGCATCATGGACGCTTCTCTCTTTTTCTCTCTCTCTCACTCTTTTTCTCCTACTTTCTGTTTCTCTCTTCACCTTATTCTCTTTTTCTATTTCCTTTTCCTTTCTCCTTTCTTTCTCTTCAACTAATCCCGTAAAAGCTTCACGATTACATTCCCTCTACCTCATGTCATGGACGCTTCTCTCTCCTCTTTTTCTCATTCCCTCTTTCTCTCTCTCTCCCTCTTTTTTGTCTCCCTCTTTTTTGTCTCTCTCTTTTTCGCTAATCATGTGAAACCGTTATCGACGGACTAAGTAACGCAATGACAAGCAAAATTATTATAAGATAATTATCATCATCATCATCATCATCATCATCATCATCATCATCATCATCATCACCATCATCATCACCATCATCATCATCATCATTATTATTATTATTATTATTATTAAGGTGGCAAGCTGGCAGAGTCGTCAGTGCGCCGGACTAAATGCTTAGCGGTATTTCGCTCGTCGCTACGTTCTGAGTTCAAATTCCGCCGAGGTCGACTTTACCTTCGACTTAATCCCTTCCCTCAAATTTGAGGCCTTGTGCTTATAGTAGAAAGGATTATTATTATTATTATTATTATTATTATTATTATTATTATTCAGTAGCTTTATTTTTAAAGCGTGTTTTCACTTAACTACTGAGCGCAGACAAATCATCTTTTCCTTAAGATGTGCGCTGTGCCCAAGGCTGCTTTTTGCAAGACATCAATCTTATTATTATTATTATTATTATTATTATTATTATTATTATTATTATTATTATTATTATTATTATTATTATTATTATTATTATTATTATTATTATTATTATTAATTATTATTATTATTATTATTATAATTATTAATTATTATTATTATTATTATTATAATTATTAATTATTATTATTATTATTATTATTATTATCATTATAGATTCTTACATCACATCGCATTTTAATTCTGATCTAAAGTTTTTTTTTTGTATGCTTTATATGATGCTATATATAACTTTATTGAAGGTGTAAATGTAGAATGACCTTATATATGAGTGTTTGCCATTTTCACCAATATTCACGATGTCGAGGCATTGTCAGCTTTCAAGTAATCATTGATATTTGTATACATATGTGATATATATATATATATATATATATATATATATATATATATATATATATATATATATATATATATATATATATATATATATATGAATTCTCATATTGCTAGCTTTGGGTGTATGTGTTGATTTTGTCTGCTTTACAGAAGATAAATATTATTCAGTGAAAGTTTATTGATCGTATAGTTTATGGTGATTTACGATTTATCTTTATTTTGTGATCTCTTTGATATCTCGTCCAACTAGTTTATACCTGAGTGTTCTTCATTTAGTAATAATGCCACAATCCTAAATGGCTTAGAAATCATTACAGATATGCTTAGTAATTTCGAAACATTTCTCAACAGCTAAATAACTATTAAATGTCTATTAACTGCTGCTATTTAAGAGCCATCATGTACAGGCAAATATTATATATTTGAGGACGTTTATATGCATCGCCGTCGATACCATAAATGCCGTTATAAAACATAGCCGCTACACAAATTGGTATTGTCAGCTTTTAGACATAAATTCACAAATTATAATGCTCTTTTACGTACATCCTCAAATGTGTGTAAATGAAGGTAAAACATTTGAAATATTGAAAATAAAACCAACATTTTACTCAAAGCATACAATAAAAAAAATGAATCTATGACTATAAAAAGTATTACATTGCCATAATATATACAGTCACGAAATTCTGTCTTTCAAGAAGACAGGAAATTGGTTGTTGATTTCAAAAGACTTCGAGTAATATTCGAGTATGTCTCATGAAAATACATTAAATTTCTGCAAAATAACAGCAGGATACATCACATGTTACCACGTTGTTCGTACGACGCTATCGGGTGCTGTGTGTCCTCTCCAACCATAAAACACACACACACACTCGTAAGTATATATATATATATATAATATAATTTAATATAGAATAATATAACGGTAAATATATATAAAATAAGTCATATATATATATATATATATATATATATATATATATATATATATATATATATATATATATATATATATATATGATGTTGCTATATACATACATATATATATATATATATATATATATATATATATATATATATATATATATATACGTGTGTCTGTATGTGTGTGTATGCATGTATAGTTGTATGTATATAGAGTAGAACTAATTTATGGTAATGTGCATTATTAAACAATTTTGAGCTAAGAGAAATAATTCTGAGCAGCCAGTGACATTATTGTGCCTCCCACAATGAAGAAGGATATACTAAATAATGATAATTCTTCACTTATTGAAAGTATTTCTACCTCGAGAGAAGATAAGCAAACACCAAGTGGTGCTTACACACGTACACACACACACACACACACACACACACACACACACCGAGGCACTCATATACATACATATATAATACATTACTCATACGTATCTAATGTAGAAAGATAATATGCATATCTACAATTGGCTAAAAACACAAAAACGAAAATGAGTAGAAGTAATATTGTCTGCGATTAAACCAATGTTGGATGTATATATTCGAAAAGAAATGGCGTTCTGAAACTGGTTACTTACTACCCTGCGTGCGTAAGCGAAAGCAGAATTTTATATTCGCTCGTCTTTGTCTGTCTGTGTGTTTGAAAAATTACTGGAAAACGGCTGAACGGATTTTCTCCAAATTTGGCAGAAATACTCATTGGGTGAGTGGCTCGAACTCATTATTTTGGTTTGGTTTTCTTTAAAACTTACGGACAGGTGAATCAAAATGTTTTTTTTTTTTTGTTACAAATGCAAAAATGATAAACAGAGGAAATAACTCTTGATGTAATTTTGTTGAAATATGAATTCATCTGAGAATAAATTTATTAAATTAATTTTTTTGTTTTACCCCTTGAGTGCGCGCAGAGTATGCATCGCCCCTCCGATGCCTGCCTTTTTTTCATCGTTATATTGTCATCTATATTATGTATTATGTGTCTGTACATATCAATAAATAATTTCCTATGCCATAACAAACTGGAATGTTGTAATACACACATGAACACAGATAAACACACAGATACTGCTGAGAAGCATGACTGCGAGATTAAGAAAATCGCATTGCAACCACGTTGTGTTAGGTGCTATCGCACTACCCCATAACTTGGCCAAGTGTTTTCTACTCTAATCCCGGATCGACCCATGATCTGTGAATGAATCTGGTTGATAGAAACTGAAAGAAACCTGTAATTTGTATGTGCCTCTCGAAATTAAACACGTTTGTCAATGAGGTGCTTATACATTCGGCGTTTGAAATATATACAATGGGAATGATTAGTATATCTCTGTCCATAGCTCAGTCTGGAATTGGCTGAGCTGGCGCAAAACAACAAAAACGAAAGCGAGAGCAACAGCAACCACTCGAATAAAACTGCAGTAAAATAAAACAAATGAGACTAAATTATAAACAGCAACGGTTCTATAGAAAGGACAACAAATCATGCATTAGCATTTTCTATTAAAGTAACAAGGCCTTAAATTTCAGGGAAGAGGGCTAGTCGATACTTCATTTTATCGACACTGGTAATTTATTTTATCGACACCAAAAAGATGAAAACCAAATTCAACCTCGACGACATTTGAACTCAAAATGTTAGGGCTGTCGAAATGCTGCAAATGAATTCTTTGTCCGACGTGCTAAAGATTCTGCCAGCTCGACGCCTTAAAATCATGCATTGAAGTCGGTTTCAAATTTTGACACAAGGCCAGAAATTTTGATGGATGGGGAGCAACTCGTTTACATCCACCACCAATGTTTAACTGGTACGTGTTTTATTTTAAAAGGCAAAGTCGATTTCAGCGGACATTGAACTCAGAAAATGAAGACGGTTGAAATGCCGCTTAGTGTTCTTTTGTCCGGCGTGTTAAAGATTCTACCAGCTTGCCGCCTTAGAAACGTGCATTAATATCGACAAGAAAACAACAGCAACAATATCAACATCATAAACAACGATAACAATAACAGCACGATTCTCACAGAGTAACATCGATGGCGATGAAAGTAGAATCTTTAAAAAAATGAAAGCAAAACGAAATAAATAGGAAATATGCAAAAAAAAAAGAAACAACAAAAATATCCGGCAACAACACCGACGATATCAACACATCAATGACAGCAGCAGTAGTAGTCGCAGCAGCAGCAGCAGTAACAGCAGTGATGATGATGATGATAATAAAAACAATAATGACAAGGCTATAGCATCATTAAAAAAATATTTAGAAATAAATAGCCTTAGTACAGCAAAGACAGAGATATGCAAGGAATATCAAAGATGAAAAATGCCTGCGAGGGAAATATGGATCGAGTTTTATTGAAACACCTGCAAAGGTACGATGATAATTTTGAATGCTTGCGTTTGAGGCAGATTAGATGTTAGTAGTTTGGTGGTGGCGGGGGCGGCAGCGGCGGTGGTGGTGGTGGTGGTGCTGGTTGTGTTGACAGTAATGGTAGTCGTGTTCTGGTTAATGGTTGTGTCGATGTTGGTGGCAGTAGTGGGGTTGTTGGTGTTGATGGCTGATGCTAGCGGTTGTGGCAGTACTGACATAATGGTGGTGATGTTTATGTTTGTATGGGAAGTCTAGTAGTGTTGGTGAGTGTAATGGTTGTCATTGTGCCGGTTGTATTGGAACGTTGTATAGGGGCCTACCACTTTAGAAATAACGTAACATGATGGTCTAAAGTTATAGAATGTATATGCGTGTATGTGTATTTGTGTTTGTGTAACAGAGAAAGAGGTGGGGATAAGACGAGAAGACAAGTCTCTCTACTGACTCCGCTGGTGCCAACCTGATTACCTGTCTGTCTGTCTGTCTGCCCCTCTGTCTCTCTTTCTTTCTCCCTCTTCCTCCCCTTTCTTTCTCTCTCACACACTTTCTCTCCGTGCATCTATTTATACAAGGTGTTCAAAAAGTCTCTCCGCAGTAAGAATTTAATGGTTTTTCGAGTGATTCCTGTACACTGGTCCTTTGCTTGGTCCCCAGAAAAAAAAATGTCTGGCGGTGTTAAATCAGGTGATCTTGGTGGCCAAAGTCCCTTCGAAATAATCCGTTCACCGAAAAAACTCTTGAAGTAGCGCCATGGTGATGCGCAGGATGAAAGAAATTCACTGTGGATAGACTTTTTGAACATCTTGTCTGTATGTTTCTATCATCTCATAATATTTACTGCTTCTCTTGCCTTTCTCTCTTTTCCCCATTTCGATCCCTGGTACTTGCTCCTCGCCATCAGTAGCCTTTTATATCTGTATAACTATAAAAATCTACACACACACAGACACGCACACACACATATTTACATATCTGTGTATATGTGTATATGTGTGCTTAAGCGTGTATTTGTATGGTGTGCGTGTTTCTCTGTATTTTTGTTCATCGATATTTCTATTCTGTTTGCAATGTGGGGCAAAATGGAACTCAAAGCAAAACGAAACTAAAATTAACAAATAAAAATTAAGAAAACAACTGACAGTTAAATAAATACACACAAAGAAACAAGGAATAAGAAATATTATTTACAAGTAGCGCTGCAACGATTCAGCGTATTAAAATATAAAATAATCAACAAAAACAATAAAGCAGAATATTTGGTAATGAGATTAAGCCTGGCTTTAGTGTATATTATTTTTCTAAAAGACCTTCTGGTGATGTTTGTCGTAATGAACCAACGAAATGAAGGATGAGTGTAAAATTAGTACTTATTTTAAAGTTGGTACTTTCGATCATTAACGCAAAGTAATCGAGGAATTATGTGGAAATAGTTTCTTTCTGTGCCCTGCAGCTGTAGGGTGAAAGGTAAATTGAAATTCAACGATCTGATTTCAATTCCTTTCACTTATTTAGCTAATGCTTAGGGTTATGGTGTTGATTGTGATAACCTGATCTTTGTGTCTCATGAAAAAGAAACACATTCCGTTCTGAAATAACAATATTTGAATCAGCGAGGTCATGATCGCACTAGTAACTAATAGTAACCAAAACTACATCAAGTATAATGCTGTTCTGTCGGAAATTTAGAAAAAGGCGCATCAATGCATCCATTTCAAAGACTAGGGATTTCTAAATGCAGATGCGGATTCATCAGTCAGTTTCGACGATGAGCATTCACTTGTTCTATCCACTGTCTCCTGGTTAAATATGTAAATGACCGGACAATCTACGGAGACATTTATTTGTAATGTAATTGTCAGGCCGAATCACCGCGAAATGTATGTGACTTGGACAACCCTTTAAGTTATCGTTTTACAGTCTATTCAATTTCACTCACAAGGCTTGGATTTGAGCCGATTTTTATGCAAAAAAATCTCGGTTAAATGCCACGCAACGGGCAGAAAAGGGTTTCTTTATTAACTCAGGTTTTTCACAACATAAAAACATTTCTCATGGCTCAACCAACAACATGGAACAGGCGTTGTCCCGGAGGATAGCGAAGGAGATGCACTGGAACAGCCACTTTGACACCCGGGACTCGCACTTGCAGACAGTAGTCTCCACCCCGACAGCAGTGAACAG
>NC_142934.1:10006446-10013946 GCF_046866305.1 Octopus bimaculoides | reverse complement strand
GAAATAAAATTGACATATTAAAAATTTATTTACACTGTTATATAATATGATTATACTATAAAAAGATATAATATAATATAACAAATAATTAAAACAAATATATATCCTACAATTTGTTTATATCTACTAGTAAATTTATAAAAATTCACATTTATGCATATTTTAAATCAGTCTATTTTATGATTTAGAAGTCCTTGCATAAAGTTTATTTCATTTTTTAAACAAATATTACCCTGAGGAGACTCATATGCATAAATGTGATTTTTTATAAATTCACTAGTGGATATGAGTCGAGACAAATTGTAGGATATATATGCGTTTTATTATTTGTTATATTATATCATTTTATAGTATAATTATATTATATTATAATGTAAATAAATTTTCAAGATATCAATTGTATTATGTGTGGGGCGCAGCTGAGCGAAACACCAACCAACAAAACTCCTTGTAACACCAAAGATATATTGAAAGCAAGGATTATGGCAGCATTCACCAACTTAAATAAGGAGACCATCCAGAAGAGTTGCAGAATATGCTGAAGTTGCCTAGATGCCTTGGTTGAAGCCAATGGCGATTTTATTAAATAAATTTACACTTTAGAATTTCAAGAATGAATAAATGGCAGAAATGTTCTCAGTAGAGAATTAAGAGCGTAATAAACTTCAAAAAAAAAAAATGAAGCAATTTTATGTAATTTTGGTAAATATATCTGTTAAAATGAGAGGTCAGTGTTATTTTACAATTTTACGTAATTTAAACGACAATTTATTCACCGCATCCTGTATATAGTCTGTCTCCAGAGTTCTTTCTGTGCGCTTTTCTAATCCAGAGCTTATATCAATTTCTCTAGTACATTCGACTACTGTCTGTAGCAGAATCGTTTCCCATATACAAAAAATGTTCGAATGTCCTTTCATGACATTTGTATCTGACTTCAGTCTGCATTGACATTTTGGTTAAATATGAATACACCAGGCAAAACATAGTATATAAGAGTTCCCTTGCAGTATTCTTTTTTCTCATGGAGATAGCGCTTAGTTTTTATTGTTCATCTGTTGTTGGCATCTTTAGAATTGCTTATCATTTATAAATCATGGTATTGCTGCTGCCTTGCTCATTGTTATCATTTCGTTACTCTTGCATGATGTACACTGTTAAACCTCCTAGTTGTCAATTCAAGTCCTTTTGGCGCTATTCGTTCTCTTTTTACATCTTTTAGTTAAGGCTTAGTTGATCAGTCATTGACCTTCACAGCTATATGAACATTTTCCTCACTTATTCTGAATTTTTTATTAAGCAGGTTTTGAGTTTCAAGGAAGTTTTATTATTTGTAAGACAGCGAGCTATCAGAAGCGTTATCATCCTTTCGAGGTCGATAAAATAAACTATTGGACGTTTTGAAATTAGAAACAGAAATATAATTGCATTTAAAGTTTTGTAAGCTGAAGGAAGACAAAAATGTGGGTTTGTAATTTTTAACGTTTCTTGTTGATTTGTTGTTTTAATGTCAGGAGCTGCAGCCAGCACCATCAGTATCATATTGATTTCAAATGTCGGCATAAAGCCATCAATTTTGTGGGAGAGATCGAGTCGATTACATCGATCTCAGCACTCAATTCGAAAGGATGAAAGGCAATGTCGACCTCGGCAGAATTTGAATGCAGAACGTAAAGATAGACGAAATAACGTTAAGCATTTTGTCCGGCGTTCTAACGATTCTGCCAGCTCGCCTCCTTAATCCATCAGTATCATATTAAATCTCCAGCCCTGGTTCATTCCAGATTCTTTCTAAAGAAGTTAACTCATTTATTGTTCAGATACCGTGTTAATTGCTCGTGATTTATCGTCCATTCTTTTAAACTACTTCCTCAAATTCTTTATCTTTTGAAGTTACTTCTGCATTGCTTTCTGATATAATTTTGCCCAGATCATGATCAAGTTGCTTTGGATTTAAGTAGAACTCTTAAAATTTTTTCAAAGCATTCTCGTTTCAAGCGTTCTTTATAACCAGACACCTCTTCTTATGTAGTATTGGAGTATTGGTTTCTCTGTTGTTGAGTTTGTGTCTTTTCATATCCGTTATTGTTATTGTTGTTGTTGTTATTATCATTATTATTATTATTATTATTATTATTATTATTATTATTATTATTATTATTATTATTATTATCATTATTATTATCATTATCATTATTATTATTATTATTATTATTATTATTATTATTATTATTATTATTATTATTATTATTATTACTTCTTACAAATGAAGGCGGTGAGATGACAGAATCGTTAGCACGCCGAGCAAAATGCTTCGCGGCACTTCGTCCGTCCTTACGTTGTGAGTTCAAATTCCGCCCAGGTCGACTTTGCCTTTCATCCTTTCGGGGTCGAGAAATAAGTACAAGTTACGCACTGGGGTCAATGAATTCAACTAGCCCCTTCCCCAAAATTTCAGACCTTGTGCCTATAGTAGAAAGGATTATTATTATTATTATTATTATTATTATTATTATTATTATTATTACATCTTACAAATGGAGGCGGCGCGCTAGCAGAGTCGTCAGCAAGCCGGGCAAAATGTTTAGCGACATTTCGTTTGTCTTTACGTTCTGAGTTCAAATTCCGCCGAGTCGACTTTGCCTTTCATCCTTTCGGTGTTGATAAATTAAGTACCAGTTGAATACTGGGGTCGATGTAATCGACTTAACCCCTCCCCCAAAATTCCTGGCCTTGTGCATATGGTGGAAACGATTGTTGTTGTTATTATTATTATTTACTTATAATCTGCATGTTTGTTACAATCACTTGCCGAGGCACACTCAGCATCCTAGGGCGAGTGACGGATGAGAGATGTTACAGTATGACTGAAAGCTTGAGGAGAAGAAGTGGCATGTGCAATAGCAAAATATCTTCATGTAATACAACCCAGACGTTTAAATGGATAGGGTTTTTCTAAGATTGTGGGTAGTACTTGTTAACAGAATCTTTTGGATTTCTCTGAGACATGGTGCTCCTGGGATATTATCTCGATGTTTCTGACATCCCTTCCTTATCATACCTAGGGCACCCACAATAACAGGAACAGTTCACGCTTTAAGATGCTACATCTTTTACATTTCATTCTTCTTCTTCTTCTTCTTCTTCTTCTTCTTCTTCTTCTTCTTCTTCTTCTTCTTCTTCTTCTTCTTCTTCTTCTTCTTCTTCTTCTTCTTCTTCTTCTTCTTCTTCTTCTTCATTACTGCTTATTCTTTACTTGAAAGCAGGCAACAACAAATCACCAAAGGTCTCAAGTAGTGCCTTCTCCTGTGACTCAAAGCGACAATACTCTCCTTAGAATGCGAGCTTTTGCATAAAACCAAACCGTCTGCCCCTTGAGAGAATTTATGCGACCTGTTCGTAAGATCATGCAACATTTGTGAAATTAAGCAGGGCATTTATTGTAGAAAGTTGCATGAAGAAGAATAACGTGTGACTCTACTGCTACAACATACCGTACATCTTATAAGTAATCAAACCTGCAAAATATTTGGGAAACATAAATAACTTTATTATTTTCCTGTTATTTTGGCATTCCTAATTACATCTTCATACTCTCATTAGCAACTCTCATCATGCACATTTTTCAACAGCACTTCCTATTCGGAAAAACCGAATAGTCTTACATACAAGCCAAGTTATTGTATTTATCACAAAGTTTAATAAAACACTCGCCGTCATTATTGTTGGTTCGGATACTCTAGTATATTTACAGAATATCCATACTAAACGACATTGTATATGATATTTTGTCTGGTTCTAAGTTTCTGTTAATTAACGTACTTAGAACAAATAAATTCAGCCGAAAGTAAAAGGAGGTTAACTGAAGGGTTAAAGAAACCGATATAAAATATCGTAACTCGTCTTCGGCATATTTCTATACCTAACAAATGTTTCCATTTGTCAGGATGTATTCACTAATCTTGCTTCTATTATTTATAACGTATGCTGTACGGTATCATTCTGACAAGATGAGTCAAACTTTGTTTAGTCTCAGGTTGCTGGCGCTTCACATATTCAACATGCTTTTATATTTGTTGGAAATATGCGACGGTTGTCAGGTTTCCTAATTTAATAAACAACATTTAACTTACTTAACGTTACGCCATAATATCGGATGCAATGAATAACAACATTGCTAGCATTAAAGACTTCACATTCACCTCCATCATTCAAAGCAAACACTTGCAATACATTCATAGAAAAAGTGAATAAACGAGAGAGAAAAGAGAGAGAGAGAGAGAGAGAGAGAGAGAGAGAGAGAGAGAGAGACATATAGAGAGAATGCGTGTAAAGAGCGAGGTAGCGGGGACAAGAGAAAGGAAGATATTTGAACTGTCTTGCTTATACAAAAAGATATGATTGAGACTTTCTGTTTCTAAAATTCAATTATTAATACACTTACCCAACTTATTTCCGTATACAAATACATTTTCGAGAAATCCTTCTTCTTCATACGAACGCCTGTTCACATACTCCTGTCTATCTACTTCTATCTATTTCTCTATCTTTGCCTATTTGTCTGTTTGTCTGTCTCCGCGTCCATCCCCTTTCTCTTTCTCTCTCCCTCCTCTTTCTTTCTCTCTCTCTCTCTCTCTGTATATTCTATACACGCACATGTATATTTAGTATATATATATATATATACATAGAGAGGGGGGAGGAAGAGCGATATATATATATATATATATATATATATATATATATATATATATATATATATATATATAGCTCTGGCATTTGAAACTCTAGAATAGAGAAAGTCTTTAACGTTTCGAGCCTACGCTCTTAAACTGAAAGGTACACAGAAAGAAACAAGGAGAGAAAAAAGTTTAGATGTAGTGGTCAGCGATCTATCATGGCGAATGCCGGACAGGTATATATACATATATATATATATATATATATATATATATATATATATATATACATACATACATATATATGTGTGTGCTTGTGTGTATATGTGTATCTCTCTCCCCCTCACTCCCCTCTCTCTCTCTCTCTCTATATATATATATATATATATATATATATAGGCATTCCTACAAATGCATATATTTAAATATATAAGCAGCCTGGAATTACCAGGTGTAAACGAATACTACTTATGTATAGCGATGCGGGTTTTAACATCTTTGCAAGTTTATAAACACATCCATATATATATATATATATATATATATATACGCACATGTATGTATTTATGTATATATAGATGCATGGATGCATGTATACGCATAGCTCCACACTCACACACACAAATACCTATTTAGGGATACGCATGCATACACACATACATGTAAAGAAAGTCTTTAGCAGATATAAATGTGTCACGAATGTTCATAGCACCAAAATTGTGTGTATGCTTTGGTTTACTTTGTACGCGTGACTCAAAGATTCTTATGCATTTTCTTCACGCAAATCAAATTTGCACACGCCCCACCCACGCTGACACCACGCACCCTTAGCTTATATAAACCACACATTTGCAAATTCATTCAGTACAATATAAATATATCTATCTCTCTCTCTCTCTCTCTTTCTCTCTCTCTCTCTCTCTCTCTCTCTCTCTCTCTCTCTCTCTCTATATATATATATATATATATATATATATATATATATATATATATATGTATGTATGTATGTATGTATGTGTGTATGTATGTATTTATGTATGTATGTGTGTATATGTATGTATATGTATATATACAAATACTTATATGCTTGCATTGAAAACTGCTCAGCTATTGTTTGGAATTATGTATGGTAAGTAAATAATTAAATGTTAGCTGACAGATAGAAAAGCAGCATTTTGTTGCAATAACATGCAAGCATATTTCATTCATAGAAACACACAAATACATTTATGAACATGGAAACACGCATAAACTTTTACACAGAAAATTGCCCATGTACATTTACACACGAAAGCATGCATATATACAGTGGAACATCTATATGAATGTTAAGATGTAATTTAAGTGCAAACCAAAAGTCATCGAAAATATATCCTATTATATTTCAGTCATTTGTCTTGTTGGTGTATTTACTACATCATATTATGAACGGATGACATCACGTATGCAGTACACGTATCAAGATTTACGACTCACTGAAAATTAGCTGTATTATAACCAAAAGTTTTAAACGAGTATTAAACTCATTGTTAACGATATTACCAGTTTTTTTTTTCTATAGTCACCATCTTAACACAGACGTACTTATTTGTTAATCACCGAAACAAATGTCATCACGGTCGATATGTCTTTCTTTAGCAATACTAACGTCAACGATATAATACCCAGTTGTTGCTATTGTTATATGCCCTGGCAGAACAATGTTCAAGAAAGTCACATCTCTGATTAATGTAATTGTTTTCTCTTGCAAAACGTATTCAGAACTTCATTAGCCACTGCTCCACTCCTAGTTTAAGTTGTTAGGGTGATTGTTATTGGCACTCCGTCGCTTACGACGTCGAGGGTTCCAGTTGATCCGATCAACGGAACAGCCTGCTCGTGAAATTAACGTGCAAGTGGATGAGCACTCCACAGCCATGTGTACCCTTAACGTAGTTCTCGGGGATATTCAGCGTGACACAGTGTGACAAGGCTGACCCTTTTGAATTACAGGCACAACAGAAACAGGAAGTAAGAGTGAGAGAAAGTTGTGGTGGAAGAGTACAGCAGGGTTCGCCACCATCCCCTGCCGGAGCCTCGTGGAGCTTTAGGTGTTTTCGCTCAATAAACACTCACAACGCCCGGTCTGGGAATCGAAACCGCGATCCTAACCACTGCGCCATTGCGCCTCCACTGTTAGGGTGATAGAAAAGCAAATTATGAATATCACTTTGTTTGACAAGATCAAGAATGAAGCAATCCACCGGCTTTCTGATCTGCTTCTTGTGGTGGAAATCCTCATTGATAGAAATGTACGCTGGTTTGGAACGTGTACAGAGGATGGACAACAGCAGACTCGCAAGACAACTGCTTTTACTCCCAACAATGCAAGGGGTAAAACAAACCACAGATTAAAAGATACTGCGAAAAGGAACATGAAGTGGAGAGGAATCGATCATGACAAGTGGCAAACTCATGTGAAAAAGTGACCAGTATGAAGAAAGCTAATTAAGTTATGCCAAAAACCACGAAGTCATAGTCAGGACAACCGTCATCAAATAATAGGTTGACAGAAATAAAAGCTCCATCTGCTAGAAATTAAAGTCCCACGTCTTTCAGTTGTTGAGCTTTATTTCTAGCACATTGAGCGATCGTGTAGAAGTTTCCTCGTTTGCTCATATCGTTACCTCAAAAACGAACGTGACAGTCACGAAAATCCAAATTTCTACATAAATTTTTATAATGAAAATCACAGGACATATTTTTCAATCTTAAAACATTAAGATAAAAAAAACCCACAAATTCAAGCAAGGATTCGTCCCATCACAGTTCATACTTGTAG
>NC_142934.1:10001446-10003946 GCF_046866305.1 Octopus bimaculoides | reverse complement strand
GCTTGGGTCTCTAACCAGTCAAAGCCGATCTGGAGCTGATAAAGAACCATTTATAAACGACCTAGCTAGTCATTTGAGCCAGCAAACAACTGATCCACGTGTTTGTTAGATGTGAAACGTCCACACAACACAGATTTCCTGAGCATGTTGAAGTTTAAACTGTCAGTGGATAGTGTTCACCAATGTAAACAAATCGAAATACGATATTAATAAAAACTGTTTGCAGAAAGAAACGCATTGAAAGCATAAAACTGGATACTTTCAACTAGTTTATTGACAGTTTTTTTTATGTAGTTATAAAACTGAACTTTTGCTTCAGAACAATCCAAAGAGACGAATATCTATATCTATGCACAAACATATTGTTTGTGAGTCTTCTTAAAGAGAAATATTTCACTAACAAATGTGAAGTTTTGAAACAGAGCCAAGGGAAGAACTATAAAATTAAAAATTGGTGAATGATTCTCCAGATACCGTTTAAATATCGGACCAATTGGTTGAAGAAATATCGGTTTATGAGCAAAAAATAGAGAAACGAAAACGTAAAACTAACGCAGAAACAGTTGGAAATGGAATATAGAATATTGATTTCTGAAATAGGCAAAATACTACAAATTTGTTGAGAAGGGGAGAGATTGGATTGAACTGGCACTCAGGATATCAGTACTGCTGATGTTATCGATCCCGAGAGAAATGAAACGAAAGATATTACTAAATATCGCGAAGTTTAATGCTTTCTGCCATCCACCGTTCTTCTCTCAGTATGACAAACTCACTCAAGTAACTGCAACGATGTGAGTATTGCTCGCTGAGTTATCGTATTACACATAACATTTCACTGAATTTGCAATGATATTGATAGAATACATAGAAAATATTGTAGTCATGTGGTAAGAAGCTTGCTTCTCAGCCACATGGTTCCGAGTTCGATTCCATTGTGTGGTACATTGGGCAAATGTCTTCTACTTTAGACCTCGGCAAACCAACGCTTTTCGAGAAGAGGGAAACTGAAACAATCCCACCCAGTATGCGTGTATATCTTTGTGATGCCCTATCAACGACATCAAAACATGCTCGAGGGCCTATCTAGCACATGATTTATTCTGCAATAAATGTGGAGCATCCTACATCGGGAGCACCACTAGGAAGCTACACGTCCAAATAAAGGATCGTAAGCAGACACTTCGATAAAGAAACACCTTACGAAGTACCAAACCCCAAATTTCAAAGTTTCCACCAATGTAACCCAACGTAGTAGGGGCAATCTCAGAATTGTGGAAGCCCTCCTTATAAACAAATTAAGGCCAGCCCTTAACAACAGGAAGGGACTACACGAAGCAGAATGGTTGCTATAGCAACAACAGGCCACGCATGTCACCTTCCTTCTTTCTCTCCTGCCCCTCCCTCACACACACACACACATCTGAGCAACAACCTTTACCAACTACCGCTTTTACGAATGTCCTGAAGAAGGGGTCTTCACCCCGAAATATAGAAATACATGGTAAAACTGCATCTTTGTTCTGTTCTGTCTACCAAATTTACTCACAAAGCATTGGTCAGCTCAGGGATATTATAGTAGGAGACATTTGTCCAAAGTGACTCGCAGTGGGACCCTACCCGAAACCACATGGCTGCAAAACGAGCTTCTTAACAAGCCATACTTGCGCCTATCATAGCAACGATGTACTTGTTGAGATTTTTTTCTAACGTTTCCTTGTGAAAAGGAGATTGAAGTAGCTCCTCGTCCATCACTAAGCCATTAAGTAAAAAAGATCGTTAAGTAGAACATTATTATGGGTATTTGGTAAGACGTTTGCTTCCAAACCGCAAGCATTTGAGTTCAGTCTCACAGCGTGGTACCTTGGGCAAGTGTTTTCTACTATAGACTTTTGAGTGGACATGGTAGGCGGAAACTGAAAGAAACCCATCGAATTTGTGCCTGTGTGGGTTCATATGTGTGTGTGCGTGTGCTTGTCACCAACCATCTCTTGACAACGGGGGTCAGTTTGTTTACGTCCTCGTATCATAGCGTTTCGACAAAAGATGTCGATGGAATAAATATCAGACTAAAAAAGAAAATATTGGGAAGGATCTGTTCGACTAAAACCCTTTAAAGCGGTGCCCCAGCATGGCCGCAGTCCAGTGATTCAAACAATTAAAAGATAAAAGATATAATACATTTTATAGTTATTGATTTGTTTAGAGTGTTTTATCGCTGATTTCAATCGTTGCTTTTGGTAAAATATTAATGGAAAAGAAACTGTATTTGAAAATTATGCCTTTAAACAATTTTAAAATTATAATATTGTCCACGAAGATAGATATTCGCTTTAAATTCTATGAAAACGAATGCATTTTCTGAAAGTTATTTCATTAAATAATCACTGTTTTCTAATTGCGTCGTAAAAATAAACAGCCTTGAGTTTATTACATCAGAGTCAACAGCAACGTATTCTCTAATCAATCACTTTGTTTCATCTCCACATAAAATTATAAA
>NC_142934.1:9971446-9996446 GCF_046866305.1 Octopus bimaculoides | reverse complement strand
TACGTTATTAAATTATGTATGCTTTCTCTCGATAATATGTTGCAATCGTGTAACGTGATCCCAATGAAGTTTTAGTATCGTATGAATGTGAGTATATTAATTATTTAACCATTTGATTACTCAATGCGTATTTAAAAAAAAATATATACATACATACATAGTAATATTCATGTATAAATATGTACAAAAAACATAATGCACTTTAGATTAAATCTAAGTTTCTAGACAGCAGTACGTGTATAAATTAATTTGATTGTGCGTTTAAGAAATTCGCTTAGCAATCACTTAGCAATCACTTAGCAATCACTTAGCATTCGGATTCGGTTCCATTGCGCGGCAACTCCGACAATTGTCTCCTAATATGACAACGGTGGTGAGCTAGAATGTTAACCCTTAGTGCGCATGCACAGTAGAGTTCAAGGTTAATCTGTGCCGAGTGGCTTTACTCTGCGTGCTTTAGCTTCGTTACTATGACAACAGTCCGGATACTTATTGATAAGACCACGTATATATAATAATCATCATAAATTAATTTCGACAAATAAGTATAATTCGATTAGTGTGTTTAAACATTGAGTAGAGCAACGGCACAGTTTAGGCTACCTGTTGTCATCTGCAGTTGCGGTATACTTCCGTTGGATCTACTTCAGGAACTCCGCATACATACATATACACGCGCACACACATATTTTTATTCGGTAAAAAGTAAAACGTTACATGAGTTCTCAGGAACTGAGAATTTCAAAGTCTCAGTCGCATCCATATGTATGTGCGTATGTTTATGTGTGTGGGTATGTTTGTGTGCCCGCCTGTGTGTATCTGTATATGTATGCATTTTGAGTGTGCATTATATTTGTGTTAGCTTCCCATCGACTGATAATCGATATCGTTTCCTGTACGTCCTCGTAACATAGTAACTCATAAAAAAAGAAACTTTAAAATAAGTTCTTGTGCCGATACTGCAGCCGAAACCTTCCCAGCATGGCCGCAACTCAGTAATAGAGAAACAAGAAAAGAAATACGGGAATAACGGATTGTGGCACTTAATTTATGGAATCCGAAAGAATGAAAGGCAATGTCGACCTCGGCGGAATTTGAACTCAGAACGTAGCGACAAACATTTCGCCCGGCGTGCTAACGATTCTACCAGATCGTCGCTTCATACTTCGGCTTATTTCGTTTACGTCTGTTATTTCTGGCTTGAAAATCGTACAGTTTGTTCTGGCATTAATTCAGTTTATCCCAAAGGATCCAGACCGTGTCCACATAAATATCCCCAATGCCATGAACAACAACTCCCTTGGCTAACAAAGAAAAACAGCATTAACCTTAGCAAGAAATCTCATATATTATGGAAACTAAATTTATATTTATGCACACCACTCCGCTACTATATTGTTTCATTACTCTGGCTTCGTGCCGGTACACTATATTTCTGCTTTATAGAGTGGTTCCAAGCTACTTATTCTTATTTTCAAGTGCCATAATTATTGTTTTTCTCTTCTAAGTGATGAAGTGCTTGGTCTAATATTCATATAATGATGCTTTGATTTAAAACGTTTAATTGTATATCTATATATGCGTGTGTATATGCATGTATATGTGCATGTATGTATGTCTAGGCGTGTTTGTGTGAATATATATATATATATATATGTGTGTGTGTGTGTGTGTGTGTGTGTGTGTGTGTGTACGTATTTTTTAATTTTCAAGACCTTTTCACATATGCAGTGACGGTTAATTCGTCAATTCCTTCATTTTATATGTATTACATACATATCCACACAGCCATATATATGCATACATTATCTCTCTCTCTCTCTCTCTATTTATCTATCTATCTCCCTCTCTCTCTCTCTCTCCCTCTCTCTCTCTCTCTCTATATATATATATATATATAGACTTTTATGTGTGTGAGATTTCAGATGTCTTCATTCCACTCAAAATCCGAATCTAGCACATTTCTACACCCAAGTCATCCTTTTTCTCTGTGCCCTTTTAAAGCCTAGCCAGGCTCATGGGCCCGGTTTCCCGGTTTCTATGGCGTATGTGTTCCCCCAGCTGGACGGGACGCCAGTCCATCGCAGCGTTACTCAAGAAACAGGAAGAAAGAGTGAGAGAAAGTTGGGGCAAAAGAGGACAACAGAGGTTGCCACCCCCATCCCCCACCGGAATCTCGTGGATCTTTAGGTGTTTTCACTAAATAAACACACACAACGCCCTGTCTGAGAATCGAAACCGCGATCCTCCGACTGCGAGTCCGCTGCCCTAACTACTGGGCCATTGCGCCTCCACACACCCAAGTCATACAACACAGATATTTCACTCTCAATATGGCCACATTGAAAGGTCCCTCCACAATCTTCTTCTATGAGCTTCTCTCAAATCGTTAACACACCGAACAAAAAGCTTAGCGGCATTTCGTCCGTCTTTATGTTCTGAGTCAAAACGCCAACGAGGTCCACTTTGCCTTTTATGTCGCGAAGCAATAATAATAATAATAATAATAATAATGATAATAATGGTTTCAAATTTTGCCACAACGGCAGCAATTTTGGGGGATGGGATGAGTGGATTACGAGGCAAAATCGACCTCGGCGGAATTTGAACTCAGAACGTGAAGACAGACGAAATACCACTAAGCATTTCGACCGGCGTGCTAACGATTCTGCCAGCTCGTCGCCTTAGTAATAACAATAATAATCCTTTCTGCTAAAGGCAAAAGGCCTGAAATCTGGGGGAGGGGGATAGTCGATCTCATCGATCCCAGAGCATAACTGTTACTTATTTCATCGACCCCGAAAGAATGAAAGACAAGGTCGACCACGGAGAAATTTTAACTCGCAATCTAACGACAGACGAAATACGCCTAAGCCTTTCGACCAGCGTGCTCACGATTCTGCCATACAGAGAATTGCACTACTGGGTACTGCACACATCGTACGCAAAACACTTTCAATACAGTAACCATAAGAGCATCACAGCAAACCACAGCACATACCCAAGGCACACAGAGCTGCGCTCGGTAGTGAAGTGAAAGCACGCTATAAAAATAAAACTACTCATTAATAATAATAATAAACATAATAATAATAATAATAATAATAATAATAATAATAATAATAATAATAATAATAATAATAATAATCATAATAATAATAATAATGGTTTCAAATTCCTCATGAATGATATTTAGAGATTGCGACAGTTATGTATGTCGTTTTTACAAATGTGCTTTTATGTTATGGGCTGAAATCTCCGTGGATGAAATTTCAACTTGATCCTTCCATACTGGACACAAGACAGTCAAATACTTTAAATGGCTTTCGGTAACTATATCTAACCTCTTAATGTGTCAATGCTAAAAATCAATACATTTTGGCTGCAGATTTAAAAAAATCGATTGAGCGATATTAAGTAGCGGCGATGTTCGAAACAAAAACTGAGAGAAAATACGCACACATTTGTGTATATGTGTGCATGTGTATATGTGCGTATATGTATATGCGTGTGTATTTATATATATATATATATATATATATATATATATATACACGCGAGAATAAATCAAAAATTATACGCATTCTTTTTTCTATAATTTATTAAAACAAAAGCAGAGTTAAATAATTACTCCATTTTCGACAGTCTCTTTACTCTTCGATACACTTATCCTTATCCCGTCGGAGAAGAAGGTTTCCGGCTTGTTGTTTAACAATTTATGTACCGCTTCTTTTCCTTCGTCCTTCTTCGTCCCTAGCAATTCGACCATCTCGTAAAGGATGCTTAACCGATCCAAAAAGGTGATAGTCAGAAGGGGAAAGATCTGGACTGTATGCAGTGTATTCCAACAACTTGAAATCCAAATTGTCCATGAGTTCAACGGTATAAGCAACAATACCACTTGCTTTGAAGTGCGAATTTGTACGAATTGCTGGTTTCAGTTAAAAAGAAAAAAAATGTGTGTATACATAAATATATATCGTCAGACTCTGAACAAGGAGTAGGCGACCACCACCATATATACAGATATATAACTTTAGCTATCAATTTATCCATCTATTTCAGCCAATTTTTCTGTTTATATTTCTGCCCTCTATCTTTGCGCATATATGCACGTGTATATGTATACACGGTTTCTTTTCCTATATCTTGAGATGTAAAATGATACAAGAGTATCTTGTTCCAAACAAAATAGTTACTAATTATTTATTAACATCCCCGTAAATTAGTTTTCACGTATATGTTGTTTGTGGTTTATTTAGTGATTGTGGTTCATTTAGCGATTTAATGATGATTGTTATAAATTGTCCGAGTGCACAAAATTAATAAAGAGTATCTACTCTATTACAAACGACGAAAGTAAAATAAAAAATTTTCTGGATAATTTCCTTAATTCCCTGCGCAAACAGAATAATAATAAGGTGTATTTACATCTGTTTAAATTTCCAGAGCGCACTCGTTTAAAACTTTCGGAAAATTGGACAGAATTGGTCTTATATAATTCATTTATAAAATATTTGACATACGCACGTGACCACATGCACCCCACCCACGTGTATATGTATATATATGTATATATATATATATATATATATATATATATATATATATATATATATACATATATATACATATATATATATATATATATATATATATATATATATATATATATATATATATATATATATATATATATATACATATACATATACGTATATATATAATGAGAGAAAGATACACACATATGAATATATGTATATATACGGATATATCTGTGTATATATACACATATATATATATATATATATATATATATATATATATATATATATATATATATATATATAAACAATATATGAGTATATGCATATATATGTACATGTATGTATATACGTTCATCCACATGTACATATAGATACATAACTGGGTACATGACGTGGCAAAAGAACAACGACAAAAATGGTAAACAAGGTGCAACAAACAAGCAGGCCACACACACACACACATATATATATATATATATATATATATATATATATATATATATATATATATATACAAAGAGGGAGAGAGAAATATGCAAATATAGAGATTCATATTTGTTTGTGTATATATAGATATATGTATACGTGTGTGTGTCTATGTCGCTATGTGTCTACGTCTCTGTGTGTCTGTGTGCGTGTGTGAGCATGAATAAAAAATATTTGTGTAATTATGTATACAAACATTCATGCATATATATGTACATTTTACATGTATTCATATGTGCGACACACACACACACACACACACACACACACACACACACACACACGTACGTACAGTCACACGTATGCACACAGTGACATACACACACACACATACACGCAAATAAACAAGCAAGCATAAATGGTTTTTAAATTATAGCTTTTTATTCGAATGAAGTCGACAGTTTTGCATAATAAACACTAATTACACTGCCTGTGTGCAGTCTGTATTGATAATACCTATAAAGCAACGTACGTGATATCTTCATAAATTTATGTATTTCGTATGACGTCACTTTCAGATTACTGCGAAACAATCCAATCAAACAGGCAAAAATGAGACAAAAAGAAAAGCACATCCACCATTTTTTTTTTCATTTTTGAACAAAATACATATACATCTAACAACACATTCATACACATGTTCAAAGTGATATGTATTGAAGTGTATGATACAAACACACACACACACACACACACACACACACACACACACACACACACACACACACACACATTTATATATATATACATACATACATACACACACACACACATATACATATAATATATACATGTACATAAACATATACATGTATATAAACATATACATGTACATATATATACATATATATCTATATATACATAAATATATATACATGTATATATATATATACATATACATATATATATATATATATATATGTACATACACACTCATATATAACGTAAAAAATGCATGTAATATACTGTAACATATACGTCATATTATACGGATGTTTTTGTATATGAATTCTATTAATTATATATACATATATAGGCGTAGCAGTGGCTGTGTGGTAAGTACCTTGCTTACGAACCACATGGTTCCGGGTTCAGTCCCACTACGTGTCACCTTGGGCAAGTGTCGTCTACTATAGCCTCGGGGCGACTAAAGCCTTGTTAGTAGATTTGGTAGACGGAAACTGAAAGAAGCCCGTCGTATATATATATATATATATGTTTGTGTGTCTGTGTTTGTCCTCCAACATCGCTTGACAACTGATGCTGGTGTGTTTACATCCCCGTAACATAGCAGTTCGGCAAAAGAGACCGATAGAATAAGTACTAGGCTTACAGAGAATAAGTCCTTGGGTCGATGTGCTCGACTATAGGCGGTGCTCCAGCATGGCCACAGTCAAATGACTGAAACAAGTAAAGAGTATATACATACATACATATATATATATATATATATATATATATATATATATATATATATATATATATATATATATATATATATATATATATATATATATATGAATATTTACATATATGTATGTGTGTGTATGTATATCGGATGAATATGCTTGCATACGTATAAATATAACGATTACATCATCGTAGGTACAAGTTAGCCATTCAGAAACACAGGAAGACTGTTAATTTCATTTCTACATTTATTGTTTGTAATATTTTTTCAAAATTTTTATCGCTCGAAACATTATAATCCACTCGTTTGTATCACACACACACACACACGCACATATAAATATATATATGTATATATATATTGTATGTATATATGTATGTTTTATTTATGTACATACGTATATACTTATATATATGTGTATACATATATGTGTGTCTGTATGCTTGTATCTATATGCAGAAAGACACTTGAATAAATAAACTCATCATTTGCTCCAAGCATCCATATATAAATATATGTTATGGTATGCACAAATACATACTTAAACATTCATTCCGCCTAAGGTGTCGCTCAGAGAGACTGAACCTGAAACCAGTTCGTTGCCAAACGAGTTTCTTAATCATACAATCATACCTTCTGCATCTTTGTAGAAATGAAATTTTATATATTATTATTATTATTATCATTATTATTATTATTATTATTATTATTATTATTATTATTATTATTATTACTACTACTACTACTATTACTATTATTATTATTATTATTATTATTATTATTATATTTATTATTATTATTGTTGTTGTTATTATTATTATTATTATTATTATTATTGTTATTATTATTATTATTATTTTTATTATTATTATTATTATTATTATTACTACTACTACTACTACTACTACTACTACTACTACTACTACTACTATTACTATTATCATTATTATTATTATTATTATTATTATTATCATTCGTTTAACAGACAGAAAGTGTTTATTTTAACACTAAATTGTATAATCAATTTTCATTAATTTCTGTATTTTTTTTTTTTTATTCTCATCGAAAATAATCATCGTTTTTGTTTTAGTTCGATAAATTGTTTTCACTTCATTAATAAAGTTGAAAAATTTCTACTTGACAAATTTTCACCGAATAACTTTTTTATTTTATATTATTAGACGGAGATAAACTATAGAGAATCAAATAACTCAGAGCAAAATACTACAACCTATTGGGAGTCTTTAATAAATTAGTACTGTGTTGTACTCGCAACAATTGTTCGTAATTGGATGAAGAACTTTCGAGAAACATTGTTTAAGAAACTACTAAAAGTAATTCCAGTAATTCTATTTCGGTTCTGATTATATTAACGCTTTAATATAATGTGTATGCGTCAGTGTGTGTGAGAGAGAGTGTGTGTAAGCGTCTGTATCGGTGTGAGTGTGTATGTGTGTGTGCATTTGGTTGAATAGGTACATACACATATGTTTGTATGAATGTATATATAAATGTATGCTTATATACATACATACATACATACATACATACATACATATATATATATATATATATATATATATATATATATATATATATTTATATATATATATATATATATATGTATATATGTATATATGATATATTTGGATATATATAGTATTATATATTTTTTTACGGTATAACAACAATTCATTAATAGACTGTTGAATGTCAGAAGCATTAAATGAAACGAAAAGTAAGCAAGTTATTTCAAACCGATCCTCAAAATGATATGTTCGGAGAGGGGAAAAAAAAAACAAGACCGCAGAAAAATAAAGGCAGCAACACTTAAACCACAAAAAAAAGAAAGAATGCAAATATTTGTTTGGTTGATTAAAACATTTAAAATGCCAGAAAATGACGTTTTCTGGAATAATTTTTTCATTGTTCGGTTCGAAGCAAAATAATAATAATAATAATAATAATAATAATAATAATAATAATAATAATAATAATAATAATAATAATAATAATTGAATAAAAAAGTAAATAAACGATTTTGTAAATTTATATGCTTAATGCTTACAAGACCTAATAGACAGAACTGTAGGATATTGATCATTATAGACGAATTTATAACATTAAAATCGTGTTAAATATTTCCGTAACCTGAATTAGTCGTTGCATTTGCAAACTTTGAAATAAATGTTTTAACAAAAGAAAGAATGTAAAATTAGTATTACATGTCAATGAGGTTAAAATAATTTTCAACGACTTGGATAGAAAGCGATTAGAAAATGAAGTGTGATGGATAAACTAATAAAGGAATGACTAAAATGATATATAAAATCATATCAGTGGATCTGTTGAGAGTATTAAACACAAAAACATACAAGCAAGATTGAATATTTATCGATATTTCTGCATCTCCCGCATAAAACATTTAGATGCGGGCGTATGCATATTTAGATGGTTGTCTACTGTTTACCAACTCTCTCTCTCTCTCTCTCTCTCTCTCTCTCTCTCTCTCTCTCTCTCTCTCTCTCTCTCTCTCTCTCTCTCTCTCTTTCTCTCTCTCTCCCTGTGTGTTTTTATCTCACTCTGTTACTCCCTATATGTGTATCTGTGTTTGCGTGTGGGGAAGTATATACATACATACCTACATACATACATACATATATATATATGTGTGTGTGTGTGTGTGTGTGTGTGTGTGTGTGTGTGTGTGCGTGTCTGTGTGTGTGTATTCGGTTTTTGGTAAGCAGTATCGATTTTTACATTCCTGTAATAAATGTTAATAATAATATTTTATAAGCTTAAAGCTTGTAAGTGATCACTATGTAATGACTAAAGAAAATAGTCAAATTTTGGGGGCATATAAGCCTTTGACGAAAAAAAAGTAGGGTTTTCGTACGCATCTATCTATCTGTCTATCTATCTACCTATCTATCGATCGATCTATCTATCTACATACATACATACACACACACACACACACACACACACACACACACATATATATATATATATATACACATATATATATATATATATATATATATTTCATTTCAAAGTTTCAGCTCAGAGCTGCGGCCATGCTGATGCACCACCGTGCATATATATATATAGAGAGAGAGAGATACAGAGACAGACAGACAGACAGAGACAGAGACAGACAGACAGACAGACAGACAGACAGACAGACAGAAGTGCTGGCGCAGCTGCGTGGCATGACGCTTGTTTTGCAGCTACATGATTCTGGGTCCACTGCCAGTCACTTTGGATAAGTATCTTAGATTTTTGCCCCGATTCTTTGTGAGCGGATCTCGTTTCCGGAAACTTAAAGAAGCTTGTCATGTGTGTATATTTGTAAGTGTTTGTGCCTGCGTGGTTGATTGTTTGTCACCCACCATCACTTGGTTTGTTTACGTTTCCATAACTTAGCGGTCCTGCGAAGATAAAATAAGTACCTGGCTTAAAAAATCTAAATACGTGAATCACTGTTTGCGACTAGATCCTTCAAGACGGTGCTCCAGTATGGCTGCAGTCCAGTGATGGACACAAGTAAAAAATATATGTGTATGTATAATATTAATTGCTGGTAGGGACACCGTATTTCGTTACTCAACCATAACATGCGGCCAAGCTATAAGTCAATACAGTATCCTCCCTGTGTTAGCAGTGAAATCGAGTCACTTCTAAAGATTTTCTTTACAGATTTTCTATAGAATTAGGACCAGCAATGAAAATTACGACGCTTCCTACCCAGATACGTCCGTGTAAATAACGTAGTCGAAGATAGAAAAATAGGCACCTACTTTTCTATCTTCAATCACATTGTTAACATGGACGTATTCGTATACGAAACTTCGCAACTTTCGGTGTTGGCTCTAATTTCCTTAGAAAGTCTGTAGAGATATCTTTAAAAGGCGATGTATAATACATTCATACATGGATATATATATATGTGTGTGTGTGTGTGTGTGTGTGTCTAGACATATAGCGTGTGTGTATGTGTCTGTGTCTCTATGTAAACATGTATGACAGTAAGCGCGTATATCAATGTTTGCGTGAGGCTGAGGGAAAGAACGTTCTCATTTTCCATTAATATAACACAGATAATATAATGAACAACTGAGAACTAAGGTAAACAACTAATCATCTGTGTTCAATTCTCAACGAGACAAAACTAATTACCAGTTTGAACTACTTATCTACATCTAGGTACTTAATTCACAATTTAATTATGAAGTCGTGAATTGTTAATATCCACAGTTTGTTTAGGTCTTCTGGAGTAAGGGAGTACTCAAGAAACCTAGGATTATTGGTTTAAACAGAGTGGACTCTCCTAAAGGCTGCTAAGGGCCAGTTTGAGATTTTAAACGAACGGCGGGTTAAGCTTATCCTCATGGACAGAAAGTGTTCTTCCTGTGTGGCCAGACTCCATGCAACTTCCGTCACCCAAACTTCATTTGTAAAGCTTTGATATGCCTGAAATTGTTGTACAAAACGCTTGCCTAAGAAGTCCTGCTGTGTGATAGAACCCAACATCCTGTAGTTGTTTTCTGTTTTAAATTAGTTGAGTATATCTCTTCCTTTTTTGCACGTGGCCTTCTCTTCTTGAGCTATTGTCAGTTATATGACAAAAATTCAAAGCTTTCTTCAACATCATACTGATCCCCATTCAGCTAGGCAACTGCTTTTCTTTCAAACATGGTGGTCTTAACAATAAGCTTTTTCGTTTCTCGTATTTTAGACGATGTTCTGAGAAAATGGTTGTGAAACTTTTCAAATTAAACTTCCTAAAAATCCTGTTATTGGAGTGTAAAATAAACGTACACAAATATGCTGCATTTTTGGAAAATGCATATAGATAAGCAGCCTACTTTTCAAAAATTTAATAAACCATAGAGTTTTAAACATTATTACCTGAAACATCAAAATATATTTATGTAATATATACCTGTGTGTGTGTATATGTGTGTGTGTGCGTGTGTGTATGTGTGTATGTGTGTATGTATGTGTATATATATATATATATACATATATATAAAACTAGGACAAAAACGATATTTAAAAATGTTCCTTACCTTTAATGACTTCCTTGTTTGGGAAAACAGTTGGTTTATGTGAGATATCGCTCGTGCAATTTAATGGCACGCTGATTGAAACCAAGTTTACATCCATTCCATTTCTTTTGTTTGCGTTTATGGTATTCAACTCGTTGATGAGAAAATGTTTTGTAGTGTTTTTTTTTTGTTTTGTTTAATTTTGATTTTTTTGTTTTTTGTAGGAATTTTCAGAGCAGCACAATTTTCAGGAATTTAATTTCACGACCTGAATGTTTACCCGCGATTATTTGTATATATTTTCTTGTTCTCCTTAAATTTCTTATAAACTTGCTTCATGTTCAATCCCCCCCCGCAAAAAAAAAGAAAAGATTAAATTTAAAATGAACAAACAACATTCTCAGTTCTCTTAATATTCACACAGTTGATTGCATCGAATTTTAGAATCCGTGAAATCTGGACCATTAAGATATTTTATAAATTAGTTTGGCTTTTCTCATCCTCTAAAGAGTGCCAGGGAATCTACTCATTTACGGGCCTTACAACTCCCAACTTTGAGTGTTGCTTAGTATTCGTAATCTGGTTTCTTTAACACATTTCCTTATCTTTCATAAACACTTAAAACTTAATTTCTAAATCCCTTTGAAATTTAACTAATTTACTTACAAATTCTTTTTGATAACAAATGTCGTATGAATAAATTTTCAAAAACCTTGTATCCGAGCTATTCAAACACCAATGAGCTGAGAAAAATAATACCTCAGGTTTCTTCACATCTAAAACGATATTTGGATGTAACTCAACCATCGTAAATTATTGCTTATTTGTCAAAGATTTTCAGTTAATTCAACGTCGTTTAGAATAAATCAAAATTTCTAGCGTCTCTCAGATTGATTGTTTGTCCCACTCTCTCCATATTCATCAAGATCTTAACAATCAATTGTTGAGCGCAAATCTAAAATCTTGTAAAAGTACTTTGCAAAGCTTACCATGTCAAAATCGAAAATATTTCTATAAATCCATTTAACTTTCACAAAACAGTTTAAGAACATTGTCACTCATGACTTTCCTTTGTGTTTTTTTTTTTAGGCAAATTCTTTAATTTTATCCCATGAATGCTACCATCGTAATAATATCTTGTAATAATAGCTAATGGGGTTGATGACATCAGTGATCTCATCAAGAAAAACATCTTATATGTCGCAAATACTCAAGTGTGCTTCAGATTGATGTTCTACTTTAACATTAATTTACATAACATTGTCTTCGGTTGTATTTCTACGTATTTCCAAAACATTTATACACTATTTAATAGCATACTTATGAAATTCACTTAATACAAATTTACCATTGCTTAATAATTTTCAGTGGTCAAAAATAGAGCGCGGAATGTTAAAAGTTGTAGCTGGTAAATGTTGTGACCATACCAAGAACTTAAACAACGGCCATGACTGGGAGTGTTTCAACATTAGCTATAGGGATATACACATTTTTCGGACTTTTTTGAGAGTCACTGGTGTTCATAGGGAAAAATGTCTTCTGATTCTAGTTTATCCTCAAAACTAGCGACTCACACAAATATAGAAGGAACTTTACCATCCTTATCGACAACACCATATTGTTTAGTCTATGAAGCTTGAAAATTTCGCACACTTCCCTTTTGTGATAATTTAATTGTTTTTTATTGGCAATTAAGGCTGTTATTAACGCGTTTCAGAAAATAAGAATGCAGTCGAAAAAGAGGCTAAAATCATGCACTTGTCATATCGTGTTAGCTTGCGCGAGCGGTCAGTTTCTAAGCCGCTTTTAATTTATGAGTTTTAACATAAAATGCTGTATCATTAGATATCACGTATCAATGAAAACCAAATAAAATGAAACAAGAAAAAAAAACAGCAATATTTTTATACTGTTATATTTAAAGCATAAAATTCTTTGTCAGCTTTAGCAAGCGTTTTGTGACTTGTAGATTTTTATGAAGTCTATCTCGTGTCACTTAAAAATACTCGGCGTGTCACTACTGACACGAGTGTCACAGGTTCGCCATGCAATGAAAGTTTTCGTTCTACAAAACTAGTTAACAGTTTCTGTCAACTGAGATACAACGTGCAATATATATATATATATATATATATATATATATATATATATATATATATATATATATATATATGAGGAGCAAAAATACTGTAGATTCTGTAAATAACACGTGTTAAAATTATGAGTTGAAAATATGTAAAGAAAGTTGAAAATGCCTTCGTTTCACATCCACTCACAATGCCACAATTCATGGGAGGCTATTTTAGGAAACACTTGCCGAAGGTTCTACGCTGTGGAACTGAACTCGGATCCATTTGGTTGAGAAGCAAACTTCTTACCACATAGCCATACCTTGGGCTATGGCTGAGCTAGAAAATAATTTAATGATAATTATATTTAATCAGGGAGATAACCTAGTGCCAAATAGCTACACATCTCTTAATAAATTTCATAAAGTATTAATATTTGAATATGTGTTTATTGGTTGTTAGCAATAAAGACATATTCGTGAAAATAAGTTTCTTATGTCCAACGAACCTTTCTTATGACTAAAGAGATTATTTCTGGGATTAAGTAAACAAACGATTAATGAGGTCTTATGGAAAATCCTTTATAAAAACAGTAAAACTTGATCAAATTCGAGATTATTTAATGTTTTCATAAATATTCGGTTATCCCTTTATAGGGTATACAAAAGGATACGCATTGTGCATGCGCACATAAACATGAAAATATACAAAACGTATAAATTCTGTATGCATTCATGCATATTACTGGATAGTCTCATACTCATTCCCACGCTTGTTCCTCTGTCTCTCTCTCTCTCTTGCTCTCTCGCACACACAAAAACATTCACACACACACACACACATACACACACACACACACACACATATATATATATATATATATATATATATATATATATATATATATATATGCACACATATACATATATGTGTAATTATATACAAGCAAACATATATATGCATGCACACATATATACATATATCTATATCTATCTATTATCTATATCTATCTATATGTGTGTGCATGTGCGTGTGAGTGTGCTTGTGTGAGTGTGCTTATGTTGCTGTTGTTATTGTTGTTGTGTGTATGTGTGCGTGTGTGTGTGTGTGTGTGCGTGTGTGTGTGTCTGTGTATTTAGTTATATGCGTTTAAATTTTGACTCTTAAGTATTTCTATACCTTTTATTATCTTAACAAAAATGAAAAAATATACGTGTTGCAGTTAGTGTAGTCATTTGAACGTACTTATACGTATATTTAAATATATATCCCTTTAGAGAATGTATATAACTGATTTTCACACGCAGTTCATCGTGTATACATTATAAAGACACCAACTACATGTACGTTTGTGTGTGCGCGTGTTGTGCATACGGGGAGGTACGGATTTGTACGGATTTGTACGTGTATGTATGTGCATGTGTGCGCACGGTTAGTATTAGTTCTAGCGATTAAAGACAGATAAATCATGTTAAGACAATGTTTTCACATTTGAAGTATGTGACCAGTGCATAATATCGACAAATCGTACTTGTAGTGACACAAAGTAGCGGTGTATTTTAGAACAGATCTGTTGTTTTATAAATCAATATAGAATCCAAGAAACAGATATAAAAGCGGTCGAAGTTGATTGCCAAACGTGTCGATAGCCATGAAGGCTTTACTGGGATCTTATCAGGTGTTATTTGTTTTAGTCTGTTTTAGTATTTTTTTTCTTTATTTTTAATCAATTCGAAAGGTACAGAGTGGAAACTAAAAGGAAACAGGATTAAATAAGATAAAGTAAAATAAAGCAAAATGGCGACTGGAATAAAACCACACTGAAACGAGTAAATAAAATTAAGTGATCACTGACCAAACTGTGAAAGAAGAAATGATAGTTGCCTTGCAACAAAACTAACAGTGTCTATGTGACCTATGTGTCTACTAACACTGATATGGATATGTCACCATCAGATGAATAAATAAACAAAGGAACAATAGGAATAATAACAGGGCGAGAAAGAAAGGAAGAAAGAAAGAAAGAAAGAAAGAAAGAAAGAAAGAAAGAAAACAATGCATGAATGACAAATAGATAGATAGGTACAGAGAGAGAGAGAGAGAGAGAGAGACAGACAGACAGACAGACAGACACACAGAGACTGAGAGACAGACAGACAGAAATACAGTCAGACAGAAATACAGTCAGACAGAGAGATGGATAGATAGATAAATGGGTGGATAGATAGATAGATAGATACATACATACATACATACATACATACATAGACAGAGAGAGAGAGAGAGAGAGAGAGAGAGAGATTGACAGATAGATAGACAGATAGGTAGACAGAGAGAGAGAGAGGGGGGAGGGAGAGAGAGAGAAAGAGACAGAGAGACAGAGAGACAGAGAGACAGAGATAGAAACCAAGACAGTTTAAGATGAACAAATATATTGATGGGTAGTGGAATAAAGTCTTGCCAAGACTAACGACGTGTGAGAAGCCTACATTGAGAGACAAGGGAAGAGAACACCAATATACAGACACAAATAAAATGCTGCACTCGAAATCAGGAAGACGTCTTGATGACAGCGTCAAGTATTTATTCAATATATCCATATGCACACACAAATACGCACATGTATTTATATGTTAAATTCTGCATTCTGTATACCTACACATACATCAATGTATATATGTTTGTGAATTTTTGTATCATATTATCGGCCTCAGACCGAAAGGGCCAAGAAGACTAGAGTTCAAGTAAGTACGCAGCAGGGCGACAGGTAGAGAAGATATGATAACTAACAATAGCTCTATGAATGAGCACGCTCTCTCTCTCTCGCCGTAGTTCTTATGACAACGATTCTCACTAGACTACAGAAACGGACTGAACTTATGCATATCTATCTATCTATCTATCTATCTATCTATCTATCTATCTATCTATCTATCTACCTATCTATCTATCTATAGACGACCTCGGGGCTTGTTTTTTGTAAGCCTAGAACTTATTCTATCGGTCTCTTTTGCTGAACCGCTAAGTGACGGCGACGTAAACACACCAACATCGGTTGTGAAGCGGTAGTGGGGGAACAAACACAGACACACAAACATACACACACACGCATATGCATATATACGACGGGCCTCTTTCAGTTTCCGTCTACCAAATCCACTCACAAGGTGCCACGCAGTGAGACTGAACCCGGAACCATGTGGTTGGTAAGCAGGCTACTTTCCACACAGCCACTTCTGCGCCTATAACATATATATATATATATATATATATATATATATATATATATATATATACAGGGAGCGACTGCAGGCACTAGGTCTCTACTCCCTGGAACGCAGGCGTGAGAGATATGTAATAATATACATATGGAAAATACTGGAAGGACTGGTGCCGAACTTTGGCATCAAGTACTACAGGAATGCCCGCACGGGTCGCCACTGCATGGTGCCAAAGGTGCCGTCCACTGCATCTCACATAAGAACAAGATACTGCAGCAGCCTCGGTTTCAGAGGACCTCAGCTCTTCAATGCCCTGCCAAAACATTTGAGAGACCTGCAAGACACGGATGTGGAGGTCTTCAAGACAAAACTCGACGCTTTCCTCTCCACAATACCAGACGAACAAATGGCTCGAAATGAGACACAGTTTAGGGCAGCGATGTCAAATTCTCTTATACACCAGATGTGCCATCAAAACTCTTGATTGGACCATATCAGGTGCAGGAGAAGAGCCATGCAAGGAACGTGAAGAGAGCAAAGCATAAAGACAGAAAATCACGGTGGTGCTCCAGCATGACCACAGCCACTTGGGCTGAAACCCATAAATAAATAAATTTTAAAAAAATATATATATATATACATATATATATATATATATATATATATATATATGCGAGTAAAAATAAATACAAAAAAGGTGGGTTTTTTGTATGATTGTGTATAGAGGAATATATTATTTTGTTTAAAAGAGTTCCAACACTGTCTGTTTTTTATGTTTTATTTATATTCCTGCAGAACCAATGTGGGGTATAGAATATGGAATATACAATATATAATATAATATACAATATATAATATAAAATAAAATAAAATAAAAATGGATGGCACCATGAAAGAAAGTATTGAATGTAGATGAAATATTGAGTGTTCAATATAAAGGATCAAATATATAAATATATAAATATAAATATATAAAGGCGACTCGAGTTTCAGGGCTATTTCCCTTCGTCATGGCCGGTATGACAGACTTTATATATATATATATATATTCGAAGCAGGCCTCTGGAAACATCCTGGTTTTATTTATGTATTCAAATCCTTATCTCGATTGATATTTTTCCCTAAAGAAATTTCAGTTTTTTTTCTTATCGTGGTGAGTGATTTTGAAAGTTTGGAGGCGCCGTTCGCTATCAGTTCACTCAAAGTATGTTTGAAGTGTCTTTTTATAAAAGAAGCCTATTAAACATTAGATTCTTGTGAAGTTGTTCTGTTTAACCATTAAATAAATCAAAACAAAAAAATTGTTTTTCTATCTATCTTTCTATCTCTATACGCCTACAATTAGAAGGGCTTGAAAACTACTATGGGCTATACTGATTTCAAATTTTGACACAAGGCCAGCAATTTTGGGGGAAGACAACTTACCACACAGCCACTCCTACGCCTATAATAGTTTTGTTTCCCAACCATGTGTGTGTGTGTGTGTAAAACTACATATGATCACTTAGTCAAGGTATTAAATCAATTCATAACATATTTACGAGGTGTATTCAAAAAGTATCTAACCCTGATTTTTTTGCACAAAATAATAATGCGTGAGCAAAATCTGTATGGATGTTGGGTGACCGCGTCCTTCCTGAGCATGCGCAAAAATTTTCGCGCAGTGACGCGTTGAGTACAGACGTGAAGAGTGTGTTAGAGGTAAGATTAAACTTCGTGTTAGAGGTAAGATTAAACCCAGCTGAATTTGATCTTAGTAAATAGAAATACAAAACTAAATGCTGAATAGCTCAACCGTTTCTGCTGATCCATTCTCAGTATATCCGCAATAACAGAGATATAATTATATCTAACTCCATAAACTAGTTGCCAATGTCTACTTCCGTTTTCAAAGAAGTAGGTTTTGTTATGAAAGTACATCTCTGTATTTCATAAGCATGGAAGTGTTGTAATTGAGACAAACAGTAGCTGTATCTGAATAATAATGATAACCTTAAAAACTTGACATCTACGAAATTTATATTCAGTGAAACAAACTAGCATCCAGATAACGTTATAACGTTTCGTGTTTACTTTAAAACGTTATGAATTTGTGTTATACATTAGAGGTAATCATTTGAACTCCAGTGACTAACGTATAAAACATGTGCAAGCTATTTGCTGGGTTTGATGACAAATTGTATACTCGACGTAGAAAGAGGCGGAGAAGAATTATATAAGTATATAAACGAATTCGAAGCATGGGTCAAGCGCAGCAGTGTTTGTCATATTTAAAGAAGATGAATGGCAAAGACAATTATTGTTTGTTCTATGCACAGTAAAGATAGTATTGAGTACAATATGAATAAAGAAGCGTTCTTATATAAGGTAAAAATGTACGTGTGGAGGGGGAGGTGACACAATGCAAAATGTTTTTCTCAGTTATTGGATTAGGACTCTGAATAGATACTATATAGGGGCAGATAGTTTAAGAAGAGAAATTTTTAGATGTATAATTTACACCAGAGAATCTGCAGGATAAATGAATTAAACACTGTTTCTGTTCATGTATAAATATGGGTCTGTGTGTGTGTGTGTGTGCGTGTGTGTGTGTGTGTGTGTACATATTTATATATGTATCTCAACGTCTGTCTATCTACATGTATATATATATATCTATTCATCTACCAATCTGTGAGTGTGTGTGTGGGGTAGGGTAGTATATAAAAATATATATGCTAGCTGAGCGTTTTAGAGAGTATATAAAAAGTAAAGAAATGACCATCTCGAAATACAGTAATATATATATATATATATATATATATATATATATATATATATATATATATATAGAGAGAGAGAGAGAGAGAGAGAGAGAGAGAGAGAGAGAGAGAGAGAGAGAGAGAGAGAGAGAGAGAGAGAGAGAGATAAACATACATACATATACCTATATATCTACGTACATGTTTATATATATATATATATATATATATATATATATATAAGAACTAGTGACAGAATTTTATAATCTGTTGTTATACATTTGACAGTAAGTGTAGGAGCGAAAATTTGATGGCGCGTCTGTGTGTGTGTGTGTGCGAAACGAAATATTAGACATGTCTGCGACGACGTACATTGCACAATCTTGTTCACAAGGGAAAAATATCCTCTGATATTTTGATGTATGATTTTAATAATCTAACAGTTTACTGCATCGAGCTGGCAAATGAATACACCGAAGAGAGTAAAGCAATTGAAAGGCTCCAACTTATAAAATAAAATTTATAAAAAGATAAATATGAAATAACTTGTGTTATCAGTAGAAACTTTGTCCGAAAGGATTAAATGACATAATAATGATATATAAGAGTAGATGTACCTAAGCGATAATCTAACGTAACAAAAGGGCGCCATGGATTACCAAGCGCAGTTGTTGTCTGACTAATTGCATTAGATAGTTGTATTCGGAAATTAGACTTTCTAGGTTCAAATCCTGAAAGAACCGACTTCGCTTCTACAATTAGAAGGGCTTGAAAACTACTATGGGCTATACTGATTTCAAATTTTGACACAAGGCCAGCAATTTTGGGGGAAGACAACTTACCACACAGCCACTCCTACGCCTATAATAGTTTTGTTTCCCAACCATGTGATTCCGTGCTCAACCGCACGATACTTCATCTAGGATTAGTGTTTTCGTACGATAACCTTCAGCCGACCAAAACTTTTGAAGTCGATATGGTAGACGGAAACCGAAAGAAGCTCGTCATATGTGTGTGTGAGCTTGCGCACATATATGTTTGTGTTTCGCCCTAGAAATCTCTTGTGAATCGGTGATGGTTTGTTTACATCTTGTAAATTTGCAGTTCAGTAAAAGTGACCAATTGAATAAGTAACAGACTTTAGAGATTTATGTTCTGAGGCCGATTTACGCGACTAAAACCCTTCAAGGCGGTGTTCCAGCATGGCCGCAAATCAATGACTGAAACAACAACAAGAGGTGAAGATAAGAAACAATAAAGCATCCAATAACTTCTGATAACCAACAGAACTGAAGAAAGCATTGCAGATATGCGTGCAGCTGTGAGAGGAAATCGTCGAATCACCATCCGTGAGCTCTCAGAGGATGTGAAGATTAGTTACGATTCAGTTCAGTCGACGATCACAGAAGATTTGGGTATGATGCGCGGCAAAATTTGTGGTACATTCTCTACTCAACTTTTTCTGTCATTGTCAATATGACGATCACACGCTACACACCTTTCCTCCAAGTACTGCTGTGAACAGCGGTAGTGAGCTAGAATGTAAAAATTTAGTGTGTAGTTACAGCAGAGTACATGGTCAATCTGTGACAAGCGGCTTTACTCTGCATGCTTTAGCTTCGTTATTATGGCAACAGTCCGGATACTTATTGATCAGGTAACTTGTGTGTGTATATATATTCATACATACATAATACACGCATACATTATACATACATACTTAAATACATTCATATATATATATATATATATATATATATATATATATATTCGCCATGATGGATCGCTAACCACTATACTAACTTTTTTCTCTCCTTGTTTCTTTCTATGGAAGAGCGCAGTCTCGAAACGTTAAAGATTTTTTCAATTCCCGAGCGTTATACTAATGCATCTATTTGTTTTCTACACCACCTGTCTTCTTCTGTTGTTTTTTTTTTTTGTGAATTCACCCTATATATATATATATATTACAAACAGCAACATCTTATGAAATGCTTACCTTTGTGTCTCTCACAGAAACATACGCACATATATGCTATTGTTCAAGTTGAATACATCTCTATAACTTCAATCTCTTAGTTTGTATATCAGCAAAGTAAGCTAGTATATCAACAGTGTTATGTAATATATTAGGAAGATAAATTTTCTGTTTTTAAACTTGCATGAGTCACATCAAACACCAAATATGTTGAGCGTAAATACATGAAAGACAACAGACATGTCTCTTTGATTATGATAACGTGACAAAAGCAATTATGAGCGACACGAAGACTACCTCTCGGGTGTGTAGCAAAAAAGAAAGTGTATATTTAGTTGTGTGAACAGAAGCATCTTTAAAAGCTTCATTAATTCACGTTCAAGGAACACAAGACATTTCAAACAGATAGCTATAACACATGAGAAAACTATTTGTTTAAAATTTCGAGACCAAATAGCTAATCATAGAGTACTAAACATCTTACAAAACTAAATAACAGATTGCCAACATGCATTGCAGAAAAAAAATCAAAAGAATCATACTTTAAATGGAAAAACGGATATAATTTCTAAATGCTATCACAAGAAAAATTGTTCTTGGAAAACTACAAGTGCAAAATTGTATTTAATTTATCGACAGAAAGAAAAATTGGGGAAAGAAGACAGTTGAGTACAACATTCCGTTTCACAACTCTGATCGTCAATGGAATTTCAATGGTATGCTGTGCTGCCTCGCAATTGCCTCTTCCGCTTGAAACATACTTGAAGTAATGGGAAATAGACAAATTTAGCAATAATATTACTTACCTATCTATCTATCTATCTATCTGTCTATCTATCTATCTACTTACCTCTCTCTGTCTCTACGTGCATATATATATATATATATATATATATATATATATATATATAGAGAGAGAGAGAGAGAGAGAGAGAGAAAGAGAGAGGGGAATAGATAAATGCACATACACATAGAGTGAGATAGAAAGAAATACATATGCATGTAAGCATATCAAATAGACATATATTTCGATGCATTTAAACACATTCATTCACACACGCGAAGGCGCGCGCTCTCACACACACAAACACGCACGCACTCACACACACACACACACACACACACACATACATACATACATACATACATACATACATACATACATACGCAAAGAATCTTATACACAACGTGAAGAAATTACCGAAATCAAAGTTACATCCATTGACTTTCTTGAAATTTAGGGGCGCCTGGGAATTAAGTAAGATAATTGCCATAGTTTGAAACGAAAGGCGAAAAGAAATAATAGGGTTAGACCTGAGCTGCAAGAAGTTACAATTAAGCATGAAAACAACGTTTTCGTATTCTTTCGCCAAAGGGAAGTTTAAACTCCAAGCGCTTAATTTAATGTATTAAATATAATTTAATACATATAATTTACTTGATAAATTGCTGTTCGTTTGATAAATGAAAAGGCAGATAGATGGATAGATAGATAGATAGATAGATAGATAGATAGATAGATAGATAGATAGACACACTTAGATAGATAGTTAGATAGATAGATAGATAGATAGAGAGATAGAGAGAGAGAGAGAGAGAAAAAGAGAGAGAGAGAAAAGGAGAGAGAGAGAGAGAAAAGGAGAGAGAGAGAGAAAAGGAGAGAGAGAGAGAAAAGGAGAGAGAGAGAGAAAAGGAGAGAGAGAGAGAGAAAAGGAGAGAGAGAGAGAGAGAAAAGGAGAGAGAGAGAGAGAGAGTTAGAGAAAGAGAGGGGGTGCATGGATTATGCATATACTAACAATTACAGTAATAGTTTCCTATGCGATAAATAGACAGCTGTATATGTAGCTAACAAGAAAGGTAGATAGATACACAGATAGATAAGGGGACGGCCAAACTGATAAACAGACAAGTCGGTAATTAATGAAGTAGATAGATAGGGGCATGCCGTGGGAGGATGGGTTAACAGATAGAAGAATGTTGGATCGAAAGATGGATAGTTTTATAGGGAGATCGACAGAACTGACTACAAAATCGAAAAATTGATGGATCGATAGACAGAAAGATCACAGTGTGTGTGTATGTGTATGTGTATGTATGTGTGTTCGTGCGCCTGTGTGATTGTGTTTCAAAAATGACAAGGTTTTACGTGTGTTGCATGATGATAAAACGTACTCATTACGGCATCGTTTTGAAATTCGCTCCGTATAGTATGGCACATCACGATTAAAAGTCAGACAAGCTGACACGTTAGTTTTACCGGAGATGCATGCGGAGACAGCGCCGTGCGTGGAGTGGAATTTAATGGAAGGAAACCTTGGAAGATGGACTTGGACTGAGGGGGACGCGAACATATACACATGCACGCGCACATACACACACTCTCTCTGTATTTGTCTCTCTCTCCCTCTCCTTCATTGTCTCTCTCCCTCGCTCACACCAATACTGAAAATAAAATAACAATAATCAGTTTGGTATGCGATAGAGACAACATTTATATATATATATATATATATATATATATATGTACATACATACACACACCTATATATATATGCATATATATGTCTAATATAAATATAAATATATATAAGTGCGTATATATATGTGTGTGTATATATATATATGTATGCATATATAATTATATATATATATAATTATATATAATTATATATATATATATATATATATATATATATATATATATATATATATATATATATATATATATATATATATACATATATATATTCATATACATATGTACGTATACACACAGAGCTGATTTACGTACAGTTGGTGCCTGTCTTCCTCTACACATATATTCCAAGCTCAAAATATATCAGTTTACACCGTATATCTCTGCTTCCCAAAATGGGCGTCATTTATTGGCATTTATATATATATCGCAAAATTCATAGCTGCATACACACACACACACATATCCACATCTAACACAGAACAATTCAATTTATTGCAGCGTGAATACAATTCTCTTAATTATTTATGAGACAATAAATAGGAGATGGCGTAATGCTAAATGGATGATGTGAATATAGATTTCAAGTTCAATTCGAAACAGTATAGTGTACTACTATTTGTAAGAAATATCGATTTCAAACTTTGGCACAAAGCCAGCAAGTTCGAGGAAGGGTTAATGCCGCTAAGCATTTTGGCCGGTTTACTAACTATTCTTTTTCTTTTCTACTCTAGGTACAAGGCCTGAAATTTTGGGGGAAGGTGGCCAGTCGATTAGATCGACCCCGGTACGCAACTAGTACTTAATTTATCGACCCCGAAAGGATGAGAGACAAAATCGACCTCCGTAGAATTTGAACTCAGAACGTAAAGACAGACGATTCCGCCACCTCGCCACCTTCAATTGTAAGAAATATTACGGCTTGAGTTGGCAGACACGTTAGTACGCCATGTGTCTGAAGGGAAGTCAAATCTATTGAAATTTGAAAATCGATAAACAAAAGTTTAAGAGAAAGAGCAG